>NC_048569.1:87984326-88019326 GCF_013265735.2 Oncorhynchus mykiss
AATCACGCACAGAACGAGTAGTATGGCTGGTGGCATTGTCATCCTGGAGGGTCATGTCAGGATGAGCCTGCAGGAAGGGTACCACATGAGGGAGGAGGATGTCTTCCCTGTAACGCACAGCGTTGAGATTGCCTACAATGACAACAAGCTCAGTCCGATGCTGCTGTGACACACAGCCCCAGACCGTGACGGACCCTCCACCTCCAAATCGATCCCACTCCAGAGTACAGGCCTCGGTGTAACGCTCATTCCTTCGACGATAAACGTGAATCCGACCATCACTCCTGGTGAGACAAAACCGTGACTAGTCAGTGAAGAGCACTTTTTGCTAGTCCTGTCTGATCCAGCGACGGTGTTGTGCCCATAGGCGACGTTGTTGCCAGTGATGTCTGGTGAGGACCTGCCTTACAACAGGCCTAAAAGCAATCAGTCCAGCCTCTCTCAGCCTATTGCGGACAGTCTGAGCATTGATGGAGGGATTGTGTGTTCCTGGTGTAACTCGGGCAGTTGTTGTTGCCATCCTGTACCTGTCCCCAGGTGTGATGTTCAGATGTACCGATCCTGTGCAGGTGTTGTTGCACGTGGTCTGCCACTGCAAGGACGATCAGCTGTCCATCCTGTCTCCCTGTAGCGCTGTCTTAGGCGCCTCTCAGTACGGACATTGCAATTTATTGCCCTGGCCACATCTGCAGTCCTCATGCCTCCTTGCAGCATGTCTAAGGCACGTTCACGCAGATGAGCAGGGACCATGGGCATCTTACTTTTGGTGTTTTTCAGTGTCAGTAGAAAGGCCTCTTTAGTGTCCTAAGTTTTCATAACTGTGATCTTAATTGCCTACCGTCTGTAGGCTGTTAGTGTCTTAACGACCGTTCCACAGGTGCATGTTCATCAATTGTTTTTGGTTCATCATTGAACATGGGAAACGGTGTTTAAACCCTACAATGAAGATCTGTGAAGTTATTTGGATTTTTACGAATTATCTTTGAAAGACAGGGTCCTGAAAAAGGGACGTTTCTTTTTTTGCTGAGTTTAGTTCAAAGTCCGGGTACAGGGGGTGGCTTGGGTCTAAAATTATTTTGTGAGCCTTGCTGAGGGCCCTGACCTCTCCGTTTGACTCCAAGTACCTTGCTTGCTGTGGTGATAGTCCTTCTCAGCATATTGTTCTGGCTGACTGTGGCATTGCCAAACCAATAAACAATACAAAAAGTTAAAATACTCTCAATGAAAGATTTGTAAAACAGAGTCAGTATAGTACAGTCAGCATTAAAAGATCCCAGCTTTTTGAGAAAGTACAGTCTCTGACGACTCTTGTTGTAGATCAGATCTGTTCATTTACTTATTGTCCAAGAGGACAGACAGATATTTGTATTCCTCTACAATTTCTATATTCTAACCTCTAATAGATGTTGCAGAGGTAGGTACGCTTCCTGAAGTTGGTATTGAGGACCAAGTGTGATTCGTCACACCACTCTTCAAAGTGAAAAAAAACCCCAGCAGCATTGCAGTTCTTGACACACTCAAACCGGAGCGCCTGGCACCTAGTACTATAACCCGTTTGAAGGCACTTAAAACTTTTCTCTTGCCCATTAACTCTGAATGGCACACATACACAATCCATGTCTCAACTGTGTCAAGGCTTAAAAATCCTTCTTACCCGTCTCCTCCCCTTCATCTACACTGATTTGAAGTGACATCCATAATGGCTCAATGGGGTGGGATGGTAAACGTTTGTCCAGATTGGTATTACCACTCGTTTTCTCTGTCCAAGTGCACCTGTTTTGTGTAACTTATTAAAAATAATTTTAAAAAAACATTTGATTACAAAAAATCAAACTAAGGTCTCAGCTTTCACCTGGATTCACCTGGTCAGTCCATGTCATGGAAACACTAATGGTATGAACACAGTGTATACGGTTGAAATAGCAGAATAACAGTTGGAATGGAAATCCTCCCACTGTGCAGCAGTGAGATGACTGCGGTTAACTGTCTGTCTGTGTGACAGCGTCACAGCGAGGTGCAGTGGGTGTGTGTATGCATGTGTGCATGTGTGTGACAGCGTCCCAGCGAGGTGCAGGGCAGGAGGGGGTCTGTCTGTGACAGCTGGTGTAATGACAAATTCACAGCCAGAGGAATGGTGGCTTGTAACTTCCTGCCAAGGATGATCTGCCACTTCCTGTGATGCGTTGCCATGGATGGACGACCCAAAGCCTAACACCCACTGTCATCACCTGCCTGAAATCTGAGTGTGAGTGGGTGATGGTGTGTGCGGGTGTGTGTTTTGCTTCCTTATGTGTGTGTGCTTGTGAGGGAAAGAGAGACCGTGTGTGTGTGTGTGTGTGTGTGTGTGTCTATTCCATCCCAGATTTCACACTGGCAGGCATGTCTAACGTGTGCCATGTGAGCACAGATAACATATTCATGATGTAATTAAGTGTAATCCATCGCCAGAGCAGATGAATGAGGGCAGGCAGGTAATAAACTGATATAAACTAATCTGCCATGTTAGACTGGCTAGGGTGGCACATGGGCAGTGGAGGGGCAAGAGAGAGACACTGCCAGCGGCCAGCCAACATCTTTGGATCAATCACCATGCATGAGCTGCCCAACACCCTCCATATTACAGAGTAGAGAGACTGAGAGAGCTAACGGCAGAGCTAACGGCAGGGGTAACGGCAGAGCTAACGGCAGAGCTAACGGCAGAGCTAACAGCAGGGGTAACAGCAGAGCTAACGGCAGAGCTAACAGCAGGGGTAACAGCAGGGGTAACAGCAGAGCTCACGGCAGAGCTAACAGCAGAGCTAACAGCAGGGTTAACAGCAGGGGTAACAGCAGGGGTAACAGCAGAGCTAACAGCAGGGTTAACAGCAGGGGTAACAGCAGAGCTAACAGCAGGGGTAACAGCAGAGCTAACAGCAGGGGTAACAGCAGAGCTAACAGCAGAGCTAACAGCAGTGGTAACAGCAGAGCTAACAGCAGGGGTAACAGCAGAGCTAACAGCAGGGGTAACAGCAGAGCTAACAGCAGGGTTAACAGCAGGGGTAACAGCAGAGCTAACAGCAGGGGTAACAGCAGAGCTAACAGCAGGGTTAACAGCAGGGGTAACAGCAGGGTTAACAGCAGGGGTAACAGCAGGGTTAACAGCAGAGCTAACAGCAGGGTTAACAGCGGGGGTAACAGCAGAGCTAACAGCAGGGGTAACAGCAGAGCTAACAGCAGGGTTAACAGCAGGGTTAACAGCAGGGTTAACAGCAGGGGTAACAGCAGAGCTAACAGCAGGGGTAACAGCAGGGGTAACAGCAGAGCTAACAGCAGGGGTAACAGCAGGGGTAACAGCAGAGCTAAGAGCAGGGGTAACAGCAGAGCTAACAGCAGGGTTAACAGCAGGGTTAACAGCAGGGTTAACAGCAGGGTTAACAGCAGAGCTAACAGCAGGGTTAACAGCGGGGGTAACAGCAGAGCTAACAGCAGGGGTAACAGCAGAGCTAACAGCAGGGTTAACAGCAGGGTTAACAGCAGGGTTAACAGCAGGGGTAACAGCACAGCTAACAGCAGGGTTAACAGCAGGGGTAACAGCAGAGCTAACAGCAGGGGTAACAGCAGGGGTAACAGCAGAGCTAAGAGCAGGGGTAACAGCAGAGCTAACAGCAGGGTTAACAGCAGGGTTAACAGCAGGGTTAACAGCAGGGTTAACAGCAGGGGTAACAGCAGAGCTAACAGCAGGGTTAACAGCAGGGTTAACAGCAGGGTTAACAGCAGGGGTAACAGCAGAGCTAACAGCAGGGGTAACAGCAGGGGTAACAGCAGAGCTAAGAGCAGGGGTAACAGCAGAGCTAAGAGCAGGGGTAACAGCAGAGCTAACAGCAGGGGTAACAGCAGGGGTAACAGCAGGGTTAACAGCAGGGTAACAGCAGAGCTAACAGCAGGGGTAACAGCAGAGCTAACAGCAGAGCTAACAGCAAGGGTAACAGCAGAGCTAACAGCAGGGGTAACAGCAGGGTTAACAGCAGAGCTAACAGCAGGGGTAACAGCAGAGCTAACAGCAGAGCTAACAGCAAGGGTAACAGCAGAGCTAACAGCAGGGTTAACAGCAGGGTTAACAGCAGAGCTAACAGCAGAGCTAACAGCAAGGGTAACAGCAGAGCTAACAGCAGGGGTAACAGCAGGGTTAACAGCAGGGTTAACAGCAGGGGTAACAGCAGGGGTAACAGCACGAGACCACATTATCCAACTGCCTCTCCCCAACGGCACACCAACACAATTACAATTAGTTACATTGACCAGTCCAATTCAACATAGCCTGAGAGAACATTCCATGGCATCTGCATGTTACTGAGAAGCCTGAAAGCTCTCCCACATTAAAAAGGCCTACTTCACCTCAAGTTCATCCCAAATAGAGGTGGAGAGAAGAGAGAAGTGTGGAGAGAAGTGGAGAGAAGTGTCTACAGGCCTCATTGAAATGACCTTGGAGGAGTTGAAGAAGTACAGTTTAAGCAGTTTACAAAAAATAACCTTGAGTTTGACTTTAAGAGGCCTCTAATGCTACAGGTCACAGTGAAGTCATCGTTAACCTCTAATGCTACAGGTCACAGTGAAGTCATCGTTAACCTCTAATGCTACAGGTCACAGTGAAGTCATCGTTAACCTCTAATGCTACAGGTCACACTGAAGTCATCGTTAACCTCTACCAGACGTCTAAACAGAAACACACACAAACACACATTTTCCTTGACGCATTAGTTCTCCATGCTTAAGCAGCAGCTGAATAGGAGGTATCCTAATTGCCAGAGGGAGCTGAGTAGAGAATATGTGAAGCCATGTTCATCCCTGCAGACAGCCTCAGTCAGGATGTGCTTCAAGCATCAATCTGTCTCTGCTGCCTCTGAATGAGACTTATCCCCAGGGGGCCAAGGCTCAGTCTTACTGCACTTCACAGCACAGGTTTCACAACTGGCAACCCAAAGGCAACGTTCCTCCTCCTCCATTTAGAAACTGGCAAACCTAGGTGCTCATTAACTTCTATTAGAAACAAATCAATGGTGTGGAGTGGTGGTGCTGCAGGCGTCTGCCTGACACTGTGAATACACCAGCTAGCTAGCTGCTTCCTGTTTGGTGTGTGTATGTATCCGTCCGGTGGGACTGCTGGATGTTTAACAGCGTTTAGCCTGGTAGCCTTTAGCCTCCTCTGGGCTCTGTCATGTTGAGTTAGCTAGTGGTTAGGTGCAGCGCTGCACGGGCAGAGAGGAGGCCTAGCTTACTAACTAACTCTCCTTCTGGCTAGGCTGTTTTACATGGCTCAGCAGAAAGAGAAATGTAGCTCACTGGAGGTGCCTTACAGGAGCCTTGGGGGTCAATCGGTCTCAATCAGGATTGTAGGCTGAGGCAGTGAGTCCAGGGTTGTAGGCTGAGGCAGTGAGTCCAGGGTTGTAGTCCTAGCAGGGACCGATGAGCTTCATGCTGTTCCACACTGTAAAATGAGCTTCATGCTGATCCACACTGTCAAGTGAGCTTTATGCTGATCCACACTGTCAAATGAGCTTCATTCTGATCCACACTGTCAAATGAGCTTCATGCTGATCCACACTTTCAAATTAGCTTCATGCTGATCCACACTTTCAAATGAGCTTCATTCTGATCCACACTGTAAAATGAGCTTCATGCTGATCCACACTTTCAAATGAGCTTCATCCTGATCCACACTGTATGAGCTTTTCTGATTGTGGCGAATGTGTTAATGATAATGATTATAAACTCGTGTCCCCTCCTCCCCTCTCTGACCTGGCTGCTGGGGTGTCAGCTGAGCTTTAGGGTTCACTAATCTAGTGGTCTAGAGAGTTTAGGTTGATCTGGGATCTAATCTAGTGGTCCAGAGGGTTTAGGTTGATCTGGGATCTAATCTAGTGGTTTAGAGGGTTTAGGTTGGTCTGGGATCTAATCTAGTGGTCTAGAGAGTTTAGGTTGGTCTGGGATCTAATCTAGTGGTATAGAGAGTTTAGGTTGGTCTGGGATCTAATCTAGTGGTCTAGAGAGTTTAGGTTGGTCTGGGATCTAATCTAGTGGTCTAGAGAGTTTAGGTTGGTCTGGGATCTAATCTAGTGGTCTAGAGAGTTTAGGTTGGTCTGGGATCTAATCTAGTGGTCTAGAGAGTTTAGGTTGGTCTGGGATCTAATCTAGTGGTCTAGAGAGTTTAGGTTGGTCTGGGATCTAATCTAGTGGTCTAGAGAGTTTAGGTTGGTCTGGGATCTAATCTAGTGGTCTAGAGAGTTTAGGTTGGTCTGGGATCTAATCTAGTGGTCTAGAGAGTTTAGGTTGGTCTGGGATCTAATCTAGTGGTCTAGAGAGTTTAGGTTGGTCTGGGATCTAATCTAGTGGTCTAGAGAATTTAGGTTGGTCTGGGATCTAATCTAGTGGTCTAGAGAGTTTAGGTTGATTAAAAGAGATGTGATCCCTAATGAATGGGAAA
Organism: Oncorhynchus mykiss; assembly: GCF_013265735.2. Taxonomy (NCBI): domain Eukaryota; kingdom Metazoa; phylum Chordata; class Actinopteri; order Salmoniformes; family Salmonidae; genus Oncorhynchus; species Oncorhynchus mykiss. The sequence goes on from NC_048569.1 coordinate 87,990,787, forward strand.
CATGAGTCTCTACTGGGGCTCTGGGAGATCAGGGGTTGTGTTTTATACATTCACATGACTCCTTCCGCCTAAAGGCTCAGTCTGAAACACACACATACTGCACACACACACACACACACACACACACACACACACACACACACACACACACACACACACACACACACACACACACACACACACACACACACACACACACACACACACACACACACACACACACACACACACACACACACACGATTCCCATGAATGAAGATTATACTCCAATGCCTCATTCAGCACCCACTCAGTCAGCAACGCTTTAATCCTGTACCCCTTAATCCTGTACCCCCCAGGTGCTTTCCTCCTCTCCTTACTGCACCACTGCTCTCTCTCTATCTCTGCAGCATACCATCACAGCTGTAGATTTACGAGCCTCCCATTTCATTCTAGACAGCTGATAGCCTCTGGTGTGCTGCAGAAAGGTCACACACCAGGTCCAGACCCCCCCCGGGTCACCATGTAATGATTATGGATTTGAAAATACTGAGGTGTGTGTGTACAATCTCGAAACCAAGAGGCTTGAACTCATCATTTATGATTTTGCATTTCACGGTCACACTCGAAGCAATCTGTGGCCTCTGAGCTCTGAGCCAGTCAGCTAGCCAGCCAGCCAGCCAGCCAGCCAGACAGTTAGCCAGCCAGCCAGCTAGACAGTTAGCCAGCCAGCCAGCTAGCCAGTTAGCCAGCCAGCCAGCCAGTTAGCCAGCCAGCCAGCCAGCCAGCCAGCCAGTTAGCTAGCCAGCCAGCCAGCCAGTCAGCTAGCCAGTTAGCCAGCCAGCCAGCCAGCCAGCTTGTCAGCCAGCCAGTATTATTTGTTCCTCTTATTGACTCTCTAACTGATCACATGGGGGTCAGGAGGAAACCTTATTTCATACATCACATCTCTCTCAGTCCCAGTCAGCTGATTATCTCTCTACTGTTAACCACTCCTGCACTTCTTCAAGTCTGCTACACACAGATCCCAGGGCCTTATAAGGCTTATGAGGCTTTCTGCCTGCCTGTCTGTCTCCTCTCCAGGCCCGGACTGCTGACTGCTACAAAAATATTGGGTCTGTAGTTCCTCTGCTCTACCCTCCTCCAGGTTGGTGCTGGTGATTACTCAAGGTCAGGCCTGGTACTGCAGCTCCCCTCTCCTCTCCTCTCCTTCTCTCCTCCCCTACTCCCCTCCCCTCTCCTCTCCTCCTCCCCTCCCCCCCTCCTCTCCTCTCCTCCAATCTCCTCCCCTCCCCTCTTCTCTCCTCTCCTCTAATCTCCTCCCCTCCCCTTATTTCCTCCCCTCCCCTCGTATGCTCCCCTTTCCTTTCCTCTCCCTGGCCCTCTGATTAGCTTCTATTAGTCCCGGCCTAGTGGAGTATAGCAGACACCCGATGGGCTGCGTTGTAGACAGAGAGGCTGTGGTGTGGACAGAGAGGCTGTGGTGTGCACAGAGAGGCTGCGGTGTGGACAGAGAGGCTGCGGTGTGGACAGAGAGGCTGCGGTGTGTACAGAGAGGCTGCGGTGTGGACAGAAAGGCTGCGGTGTGCACAGAAAGGCTGCGGTGTGCACAGAGAGGCTGTGGTGTGCACAGAGAGGCTGCGGTGTGGACAGAGAGGCTGTGGTGTGCACAGAGAGGCTGCGGTGTGGACAGAGAGGCTGCGGTGTGGACAGAGAGGCTGTGGTGTGGACAGAGAGGCTGCGGTGTGGACAGAGAGGCTGCGGTGTGGACAGAGAGGCTGCGGTGTGGACAGAGAGGCTGCGGTGTGGACAGAGAGGCTGCGGTGTGGACAGAGAGGCTGCGGTGTGGACAGAGAGGCTGCGGTGTGGACAGAGAGGCTGCGGTGTGGACAGAGAGGCTGCGGTGTGGACAGAGAGGCTGTGGTGTAGACAGAGAGGCTGTGGTGTGCAGAGAGAGGCTGTGGTGTGGACAGAGAGGCTGTGGTGTGGACAGAGAGGCTGTGGTGTGGACAGAGAGGCTGTGGTGTGGACAGAGAGGCAAGATTCCCTAAAAAAACATGCCACTTCCTGATGCATGGTGACAAGGCAAAACGTTCCTCTTCCGTAAATGTAACAGAGGGGCTACACAGACACATAGCTCGTAATTCAGACACACCCCCTATCAGTCGTTCCCCGGAGAGAGCTTTAATGAAGCTACAGAAACATGATGGACTTCTCCCTTGTCTCTCTATATCAGTGTAGAGATAAGCTACAGCAAGTTTATGCTAACACAAGTGTGTGTGTGTGTGTGTGTGTGTGTGTGTGTGTGTGTGTGTGTGTGTGTGTGTGTGTGTGTGTGTGTGTGTGCGTGCGTGCGTGCGTGCGCGTGTGTTAGGGTTGGGTGATATTATGCTAGTAATGGTGAGGACATCATGATGTGACAGACGACGGTTCACCCTATTTGAACTTGACTGGCACCGTGCATTAGCCTAAAAAAATTTAGTTGGACAGTGTGACATTCTGAGTAATTTGCCTATTCCTATTTGCTATAGCCTATTTCTATAAGTATGTTAGATAGCCTATAGAATGCAAGAGAGGAATGTAGGCCAGACAGAGCGGTAATTCCACCAATCAGAAAAGGTTGTTTCTCTCTTTCGCTTTGTTGGATGCATAGCCTAAACCTATTCATTTTTATAATGAACACTCCTTAACTATATTGTGTCTAGCCGTTTAAAAAAAAACGTTGCTATATTCCCTTGTCTCTCCCTTCGATATGACCGAAAAGAGCTTCTGGATATCAGAACAGCAATCACTCACCTCCAACTGGATGAAGATTGTTTCTTTAATGAGTCTGACACAAAGGATATATACTGTTGCTCCTGGACCAGGCCCAAATCCTTGTCATTCACATGAAGAAAAGACAGGGGCGCTTGTGAGAATTCGAGTGGGTAACCCGCCTGTACCATCCGTTCTATCTAAAGTGCAATCACTGGAAAATGAACAGGGTGAGCTCCGTTCGAGATTATACCTACCAACGGGACATTAAAAACGGTATTATCTTATGTTTCATGAGTCGTCGCTGAACGACAACACGGATAATATACAGTTGGCTGAATTTTCCATGCATCGGCGAGACAGAACAGCAACCTCTGGTGAGACAAGGACTGGTGGTGTGTGTCTATTTGTCTAGTATTGTTGTCCTGAAGTTGACGCTTTCAAAAAGAACAAGAATGAAAGTACGAGTCAGTAGGTAAAGGTTATTCTCATTATGAGAGAGAGAACACACAAGAACAGGATGGCGGAAAGCCAGCACCTATCCAGCCCATGATTTATAACCTGACTACGGTAAGACACGTGTGTGTGTGTGTGTGTGTGTGTGTGTGTGTGAATGTGTGTGTGTGTGTGAATGTGTGTGAATGTGTGTGTGTGTGTGAATGTGTGTGTGTGTGGTGGCCAACCAGTCTATCCTTCCAATGAACACAAAGAGCTAATTTCAACTACAACTCTGACTCTGACCCATCCATGGGAATCTGACACTGATAATGATCTCAAGGACATTGACCAGAGAGGGAGAGTCTACCACCTGACTTCATATGGCCACAGCCATCCCTATACAGGAACAGGGCTTAACTAGTATGTCTGTAGACCGATCCCTGTGTCTCAGAGAGATGGCTGAGAGACTTTAAATAGGGACGGTGTGGTTAAATTAGCATTTAAAGAGGAGCAGCATTTAATTAGAACAGCCCTGTCTGAGCTGTAAAGAGAAAAGGAGTAGAGGGAGAGGAGAGGAGAGGAGAGGAGAGGAGAGGAGAGGAGAGGAGAGGAGAGGAGAGGAGAGGAGAGGAGAGGAGAGGAGAGGAGAGGAGAGGAGAGTATCAGTACTGCAATATTTTTTCCATGGCAACAATGAAAACACGAAGCAAACTCTTGGGCCTTTAAAAACCTGCTGTATGTAAATTGTGTGCAATAAATGAATGTGACTCTGGATGACAACATGATGTTTGTTTCCAACATTAGGGCTGTTTTCCTAAAGAAGTTAAATCCGCTTCGTGTTTTGGTTCCTGTCCACGATACTAACGAGTATAGTGATACTGGTTAGGTGACAGGAAAATTGTGAGAATAGAGAGGAGAGGTGTTGGCAGAAGCACAGACATGTATGCTGTAGAGAAAGAGAGTGAGAGAGTGAGAGGTTGAGTGACTGAGAGAAACTGAATGTGATTGCTTGTATTTGTAGTCATTCCGCATGGCACGGATCAAGAGATTTGGTGATTACTGCAGCACACATACACACACAGACCCCCCCCCCCCCCCCCCCCCCTCATGTACACACACACACACATAGACCCCCCCACATACACACAGACACATACACACACACAGACCCCCCCCCTATACACACACAAACACACATATAAAAATACACACACAGGCCTACAGTAATGTATGGATGACCATGGGCTGATTAAACGGCTCAGTGCAATCCAGCCCAATCCGACACAAATCCACACTATTCATTCCAAGAGGTTCAGAACTAAATTCACCATGTTGGGTTGGGGGGGGGCGTGCTGCTTCAGAACTAAATTCACCATGTTGGGTTGGGGGGGGGGGGCTGTGCTGCTTCATAACTAAATTCACCATGTTGGGTTGGGGGGGGCGTGCTGCTTCAGAACTAAATTCACCATGTTGGGTTGGGGGGGAGGGGGCCATGCTGCTTCATAACTAAATTCACCATGTTGGGTTGGGGGGGGGGTGGGGCCGTACTGCTTCAGAACTAAATTCATCATGTTGGGTTGGGGGGGGGGGGGGTGCTGCTTCATAACTAAATTCACCATGTTGGGTTGGGGGGGAGGGGCCGTACTGCTTCAGAATTAAATTCACTGGGTTGGGGGGTGGGGGGCCGTGCTGCTTCAGAACTAAATTCATGCTAGTGCATGCATGGGAGACTGTTTGAGTGTGTGGGTGACTGAGTGCGTGGGAGACTGTTTGAGTGTGTGGGTGACTGAGTGCGTGGGAGACTGTTTGAGTGTGTGGGTGACTGAGTATGTGGGAGACTGTTTGAGTGTGTGGATGACTGAGTACGTGGGAGACTGTTTGAGTGTGTGGGAGACTGAGTACGTGGGAGACTGTTTGAGTGTGTGGGAGACTGAGTGCGTGGGAGACTGTTTGAGTGTGTGGGTGACTGAGTACGTGGGAGACTGTTTGAGTGTGTGGGTGACTGAGTGCGTGGGAGACTGTTTGAGTATGTGGGTGACTGAGTACGTGGGAGACTGTTTGAGTGTGTGGGAGACTGAGTACGTGGGAGACTGTTTGAGTGTGTGGGTGACTGAGTGCGTGGGAGACTGTTTGAGTGTGTGGGTGACTGAGTACGTGGGAGACTGTTTGAGTGTGTGGGTGACTGAGTGCGTGGGAGACTGTTTGAGTGTGTGGGAGACTGAGTGCGTGGGAGACTGTTTGAGTGTGTGGGTGACTCTCTCACACACACACACACGCGTTCACACACACACACGCGCGCGCGCGCACACGCACACGCTCATTCACACGAATCCACACTAACAGCACTCAGGCTCACCAGCTCATTATCTAACGTTTCCAGGTGGGTCGCAAGCCATGCCCTGGAGGGAGCCGGGGGGCAGAGGGTAACAAGCATGCCCAGGGATGAGTGAGTGCCCATAACTACCCTGCTGATCACACACCATGGCCAGGCTCGGAGAACCAGGCCAGGGTGGAGCCCACATCATTAGCCTAGCTGAGGAGACTCATTATGGAGAGGGATCCCAGCAGCCAACCCCAGGACCAGAGGATCAGAGACCAGACCACTACTAGAAGTTAGAAAGGAAGACTGGATACTGAGTAGGTATCTGATATTTATATGACTCCCTGCTTAAATAAAGGTCACATTACTATCACAGCATATTATAGCTTATTATAGCTAACTCTCTCTCTCTCTCTCATCAACCCTATGAATATGAAGGAGAATCCCTCAGAGACCTATACAGTTCAAACAAATCAATAAAAAGGTTGGCCATCATTCAGATTTTCATCATTTGTAATGGTTCTATTAAGGTGTCAGAAAATGTGCCCCCTTATCACCTAAAAGAGACATACATATATCACAGCCTCAGAGAGACACAAATATATCACAGCCTCAGAGAGACTCAAATATATCACAGCCTCCGAGAGACACAAATATATCACAGCCTCCGAGAGACACAAATATATCACAGCCTCCGAGAGACACAAATATATCACAGCCTCAGAGAGACTCAAATATATCACAGCCTCAGAGACTCAAATATATCACAGCCTCAGAGAGACTCAAATATATCACAGCCTCAGAGAGACTCAAATATATCACAGCCTCAGAGACTCAAATATATCACAGCCTCAGAGACTCAAATATATCACAGCCTCAGAGAGACTCAAATATATCACAGCCTCAGAGAGACTCAAATATATCACAACCTCCGAGAGACACAAATATATCACAGCCTCCGAGAGACACAAATATATCACAGCCTCCGAGAGACACAAATATATCACAGCCTCAGAGAGACTCAAATATATCACAGCCTCAGAGACTCAAATATATCACAGCCTCAGAGAGACTCAAATATATCACAGCCTCAGAGAGACTCAAATATATCACAGCCTCAGAGACTCAAATATATCACAGCCTCAGAGACTCAAATATATCACAGCCTCAGAGAGACTCAAATATATCACAGCCTCAGAGAGACTCAAATATATCACAACCTCCGAGAGACACAAATATATCACAGCCTCCGAGAGACACAAATATATCACAGCCTCAGAGAGACACAAATATATCACAGCCTCCGAGAGACACAAATATATCACAGCCTCCGAGAAACACAAATATATCACAGCCTCCGAGAGACACAAATATATCACAGCCTCAGAGAGACTCAAATATATCACAGCCTCAGAGACTCAAATATATCACAGCCTCAGAGACTCAAATATATCACAGCCTAAGAGAGACTCAAATATATCACAGCCTCAGAGAGACTCAACTATATGTATATCACAATATTTAGTTAAGAACCATATTTATCAATGCAATCAATTAACAAATCTATTGCTTCTATTGCTTTAAATTGATTTGGGAGGACTTAACTAGAGTCATGTAGAGTCAAAAATGATTTGGGAGGACTTAACTAGAGTCATGTAGCCCAAATCAAGCTATATAGAGTAACACACCCCTCTCTCCTTTCTCCCTCCAACCCTCCTCCCTGCTCTGCAGAAACAACGCAACCACACAGTGCCACACAGTGCACTCCTCCACACAGTTCTTATTGATGATTACGTGCGCCAAGGAGAGAGAGAAAGGGGGAAGCCAAAAATCAAACGAGCAGTGTTTTTGTGTTCCGCTGGTCCAGCATTACAGAACTGAGCAGACATAGTACTGTGGACAAGCAACATACTAAAAAACACTATTGCACACAACAGATAATGTGAAATAAGTATGAACAGATAAAATACACAAATAATTAACTGACTTACAACACACATCCACCTACACACACACACACATCCACCTACACACACACATCCACCTACACACACACATCCACCTACACACACATCCACCCACACACACATCCACCCACACACACACACACATCCACCTACACACACACACACATCCACCTACACACACACACACATCCACCTACACACACACATCCACCTACACACACATCCACCCACACACACACACACATCTACCTACACACATACACATCCACCTACACACACATCCACCCACACACACATCCACCCACACACACACACACATCCACCTACACACACACACACATCCACCTACACACACACATCCACCTACACACACATCCACCCACACACACATCCACCCACACACACACCCACCCACATCTACCCACACACACACACACACACACACACACACACACACACACACACATCTACCTACACACATACACACACACACACACACACACACACACATCTACCTACACACATACACATCCCATATGTTTTCCTCCTGATCTTCAAACAGCGTCTCTGTTTCAGGGATTAAATAGCAATTATGTTAAACATGAGCGCAGACCATCATTAAAGATTTATTTACCCTCAGTGCCCAACCCCCCCCCCCCCCCCCCCCCCACACACACACACACACACACTGTGTCTGCCATCTGGGACACCAGGAAGTAAAGCATTGAGTTGATTAAAAATGTCTGACTGTACAGATTGCCATGGCAACCTACAAACAGTGGCATCCCACATAGTATGTTGTTGAGGGTAATTTAGTAAGTGGTGTGTGTCTAGCGTTCATTAGTATAAGTTAGCCATGTTAGCATCATATATTCTAAGAGAGTATCAATTAGCCACGTTTGCATCATATATCCTTAAAGAGTATCAATTAGCCACGTTTGCATCATATATCCTTAAAGAGTATCAATTAGCCACGTTTGCATCATATATCCTTAAAGAGTATCAATTAGCCACGTTTGCATCATATATCCTTAAAGCGTATCAGTTAGCCACGTTAGCATCATATATCCTTAGAGAGTATCAATTAGCTACGTTAGCATCGTATATCCTTAGAGAGTATCAGTTAGCCACGTTAGCATCATATATCCTTAGAGAGTATCAATTAGCCACGTTTGCATCATATATCCTTAAAGAGTATCAGTTAGCCACGTTTGCATCATATATCCTTAAAGAGTATCAATTAGCCACGTTTGCATCATATATCCTTAAAGCGTATCAGTTAGCCACGTTAGCATCATATATCCTTAGAGAGTATCAATTAGCCACGTTTGCATCATATATCCTTAAAGAGTATCAATTAGCCACGTTTGCATCATATATCCTTAAAGAGTATCAGTTAGCCACGTTTGCATCATATATCCTTAAAGAGTATCAATTAGCCACGTTTGCATCATATATCCTTAGAGAGTATCAATTAGCCACGTTTGCATCATATATCCTTAAAGAGTATCAGTTAGCCACGTTAGCATCATATATCCTTACAGAGTATCAATTAGCTACGTTAGCATCGTATATCCTTAGAGAGTATCAGTTAGCCACGGTAGCGTCATATATCCTTAGAGAGTATCAGTTAGCCACGTTAGCATCATATATCCTTAGAGACCTACCTGCATATGTAATGACACTGTGTTGAATTGAATGAAGGTCAATAACATCCCCTCAATACACACAGAACACCTGTGAGTGCTTTAGCAATGAAAAGCTCAATATGCATTCAAATGTTTAAACATGGCCTTTTGCCTGAGTGACGACTGTTCACGGATAGTGGTTTTCCTGTATTGCCAATATCTCTAGTACAACTGTTAGTAATCTATAGTAATACACCTGTTTTGTTCAAAATAACTGTCCTTTGTAAGCGACAGAATGTCCCTGTCCTTCTTTCCCTCTCAGGTCACCTTATTTACCCTGGCTAACAGTCACCCCTGCCTGTCCTCTCCTTTCCTCTACTCTGCCTCTCTTCTCCTCTCCTCTCCTGTCCTCCTCTCCCTGCCACTCCGCTCCTGTTCTCTCTGTTCTCTGATAAAGAAAGAGAAATATGCTGGAGAGCCCGAGCGAATGAATCTGTTCTGTAATCCAGCAGTATTTGTAATCCTTGCTGACAAGCAGAGGAGAGGAAGAGGCCTCGATGAGGTGGGTCATTAAACTCATTATGTTATATGAACGTTACATTCTGCAGCTTAGTGGATCTCTGCCACCACTGATGTTACACTTTCTGGGAGATGAAAGAAACTGCGTCTTTTTAATCTTGTTCTTCTCGACCATTTTATCTACATATCTCCTTTTCTACCCACCCTGAGTTAGTTCTCTCTCTCGCTCTCTATTTCTCCCACTTGCTCTCAATTCAATTCAGAGCTCTCTCTCTCTCTCTCTCCTCTTTGACACTATTTTTCTCTCCCTACCTGTCACACCCAGATCTGTTTCACCTGTCCTTGTGCTTGTCTCCACCCCCCTTCAGGTGTCGCCCATCTTCCCAATTATCCCCTGTGTATTTATACCTGTGTTCTCTGTCTGTTTGTTGCCAGTTTATCTTGTTCGTTCAAGCTAAACAGCGGTTTTCTTGTCAGCGCCTATCATTTCCCAGCCTCTCTTTCTTCGTCCTCCTGGTTTTTGACCATTGCCTGTCCTGACCCTGTACCCGCCCACCTGACCTCTCTGCCTGACCCCGAGCCTGACTGCCGTCCTGTACCTTTGCCTTACCTTGGAAATTCGACCGCTGCCTGCCTTTGCCGGCCCCTGTTGCTATAATAAACATTGTTACTTTGCCAGTCTGCATCTGGGTCTTACCTTCATTCCTGATACTACCTCTCCCTCTTTCTCTCTTTCTCAAAACTTCCTCTTCTGATGGCTGTTCAAAGAGAAACATGTTTTCCCTGTTTTGTTAGCAGCAGGTGCAAGAGGCTCTTGATTAGAGATGGATTCTACAAAATACAATATTTGGAGCTCCTCGAAGGTGTAACACACACACACTCACACACACACACACACACACACACACACACACACACACACACACACACACACACACCTCTATGGAAGGATATATACACGGTGGGAAGGAAGATGAATTCAGTTTCTTGACAAATTGGATAATCGTAAATTAGATTCCGGGGCTCCTGACAGGAAGATATTGTGGATATTCAATATTTATAAGTTCCAGACGGTGCAGAAGTGAAAATAATTAAAATCAGGTAAACTGTGACGAATCTTAATTACAAAAGCGATCTCTCTCTCTCTCTACCTCGTTTCCTCTCTCTCTCTCTCCTTCTCTCTTCTGTTCTTCTCTCTCACTCATTTACACAGTCCATTTGTCTGAGAACAAAAAGGCAAATTGCCAATAAAATTACAATTACTCACAACCTCACTCGAAAACCTGTGGACTTATGAAATTTGGTTCTGCACACTGACATCATTTTTGTGGAACCAAATGGGTTCATATGGAGGGAGTTATTTTACTTTGGTCATTTCTAATGGCTATAAAGGACATTCCACTCTTCCACTCCATACCTGTACGAGCCAGTAGCTAGACTGTGTAGTCTGCAGCTCTACGGTGTATTGTAATATCAGTAGCTAGACTGTGTAGTCTGTAGCTCTACGGTGTATTGTAATATCAGTAGCTAGACTGTGTAGTCTGTAGCTCTACGGTGTATTGTAATATCAGTAGCTAGACTGTGTAGTCTGTAGCTCTACGGTGTATTGTAATATCAGTAGCTAGACTGTGCAGTCTGTGTATTGTAATATCAGTAGCTAGACTGTGCAGTCTGTGTATTGTAATATCAGTAGCTAGACTGTGTAGTCTGTGTATTGTAATATCAGTAGCTAGACTGTGTAGTCTGCAGCTCTACGGTGTATTGTAATATCAGTAGCTAGACTGTGTAGTCTGCAGCTCTACGGTGTATTGTAATATCAGTAGCTAGACTGTGTAGTCTGTGTATTGTAATATCAGTAGCTAGACTGTGCAGTCTGCAGCTCTACGGTGTATTGTAATATCAGTAGCTAGACTGTGCAGTCTGTGTATTGTAATATCAGTAGCTAGACTGTGTAGTCTGCAGCTCTACGGTGTATTGTAATATCAGTAGCTAGACTGTGTAGTCTGCAGCTCTACGGTGTATTGTAATATCAGTAGCTAGACTGTGCAGTCTGTGTATTATAATATCAGTAGCTAGACTGTGTAGTCTGCAGCTCTACGGTGTATTGTAATATCAGTAGCTAGACTGTGTAGTCTGCAGCTCTACGGTGTATTGTAATATCAGTAGCTAGACTGTGCAGTCTGTAGCTCTACGGTGTATTGTAATATCAGTAGCTAGACTGTGTAGTCTGCAGCTCTACGGTGTATTGTAATATCAGTAGCTAGACTGTGCAGTCTGCAGCTCTACGTGTATTGTAATATCAGTAGCTAGACTGTGTAGTCTGTGTATTGTAATATCAGTAGCTAGACTGTGTAGTCTGCAGCTCTACGGTGTATTGTAATATCAGTAGCTAGACTGTGTAGTCTGTAGCTCTACGGTGTATTGTAATATCAGTAGCTAGACTGTGTAGTCTGTAGCTCTACGGTGTATTGTAATATCAGTAGCTAGACTGTGCAGTCTGTGTATTGTAATATCAGTAGCTAGACTGTGTAGTCTGCAGCTCTACGGTGTATTGTAATATCAGTAGCTAGACTGTGTAGTCTGTAGCTCTACGGTGTATTGTAATATCAGTAGCTAGACTGTGTAGTCTGCAGCTCTACGGTGTATTGTAATATCAGTAGCTAGACTGTGTAGTCTGTAGCTCTACGGTGTATTGTAATATCAGTAGCTAGACTGTGCAGTCTGTGTATTGTAATATCAGTAGCTAGACTGTGCAGTCTGTGTATTGTAATATCAGTAGCTAGACTGTGCAGTCTGTGTATTGTAATATCAGTAGCTAGACTGTGCAGTCTGTGTATTGTAATATCAGTAGCTAGACTGTGTAGTCTGTGTATTGTAATATCAGTAGCTAGACTGTGCAGTCTGCAGCTCTACGGTGTATTGTAATATCAGTAGCTAGACTGTGCAGTCTGTGTATTGTAATATCAGTAGCTAGACTGTGCAGTCTGTGTATTGTAATATCAGTAGCTAGACTGTGCAGTCTGTGTATTGTAATATCAGTAGCTAGACTGTGTAGTCTGTGTATTGTAATATCAGTAGCTAGACTGTGCAGTCTGCAGCTCTACGGTGTATTGTAATATCAGTAGCTAGACTGTGTAGTCTGTGTATTGTAATATCAGTAGCTAGACTGTGTAGTCTGTAGCTCTACGGTGTATTGTAATATCAGTAGCTAGACTGTGTAGTCTGTAGCTCTACGGTGTATTGTAATATCAGTAGCTAGACTGTGCAGTCTGTGTATTGTAATATCAGTAGCTAGACTGTGTAGTCTGTAGCTCTACGGTGTATTGTAATATCAGTAGCTAGACTGTGCAGTCTGCAGCTCTACGGTGTATTGTAATATCAGTAGCTAGACTGTGCAGTCTGTGTATTGTAATATCAGTAGCTAGACTGTGTAGTCTGTAGCTCTACGGTGTATTGTAATATCAGTAGCTAGACTGTGCAGTCTGTAGCTCTACGGTGTATTGTAATATCAGTAGCTAGACTGTGTAGTCTGCAGCTCTACGGTGTATTGTAATATCAGTAGCTAGACTGTGTAGTCTGTGTATTGTAATATCAGTAGCTAGACTGTGCAGTCTGTGTATTGTAATATCAGTAGCTAGACTGTGTAGTCTGCAGCTCTACGGTGTATTGTAATATCAGTAGCTAGACTGTGCAGTCTGTGTATTGTAATATCAGTAGCTAGACTGTGCAGTCTGTGTATTGTAATATCAGTAGCTAGACTGTGCAGTCTGCAGCTCTACGGTGTATTGTAATATCAGGATCCATTTGGCCGGCACACAATAATCTTCCGCCCACACACTCACAAGTACATGTGTGTGGAAACAGCGCACACACACACACACACACACACACACACACACACACACACACACACACACACACACACACACACACACACACACACACACACACACACACACACACACACAGAGAGAGAGACACACACACTCACACAATTTGTTTCATCTTCTGACAGTTGCTGAGAAACTGCAGTGCCTTTGTGTCCTTGAGTAGAAGTAGTCAGCTGTTTCAATACCCACACACATAAAAACACTAGTTCAAATCAGTCAACATACAACAATGTGACTTTGAAGACTAAGTGGGTGAACGAGAGAGGGAAGGAATTGCATGTCTGTTTGTTTGCAGTCAAGAGAATGAAAAGCCGAGGGAAGACAGAAGAGAAGTTATTTACAGGAAGAAACTAAAGCTGACTCTAAATGACTCTCTTTCGTTCTCTCTCACTATTTGGTTCTGTCTCACCGTATTTCTCCCTCTCTGTCTGTCTCTCTGTCTCTCTCTGTGTGTGTCTCTCTCTCCCTCTCTTTGTCTGTCTCACCCTCTCTCTCACTCTCGTTCCCTCTCTCCCTCTCTCTCTTTTGCTCACTCTCTCCCTCTCTCCCTCTCGTTCTCTGTCTGTCTCGCTTGCCCTCACTCTCTGTCTACTAGCCCTGTTGCAGACTAATCCTAGATAATCAATGGATGTAAACCACTAAATCTTTAATGACGGCATCCATCAGACGGTCCAATCTGGACCAGGTCATCTGGGTTTCAAGCCAATAACAGACCGGATCGCCTCTACACACAGGACAAACCAATTACTCAGACCTGAGACGCTCAACACAGCTGCTGTATTGACATGTACAGGCTTGTGGGCATAGTGAGTGTGTCTGTGACTGTGTGTATCTGTACTATAGTATTTGTGTATCTATATTTGTATGTATAAATAGGTGCATGTGAGTGTGCTAAGCATGAATGTCTGTCTGAGAGTGTCGACATCAGACAGTGACCAATGTGTCCAGCACTGGCATTCCTGTGTATCTGTTGACTGTGAATGAGGTCAGTTACCCCCCTCCACAGACTACCTCTCCCTGGGGTCCTGGGATGAAAGGGATTGGAGACAGTGCACCTGTGCGCAGGCAGGCACCTTACTGCTGGGCATCAAAGTGGAAACCAGCACCTGGGCTCAGAAAGGACCCTGGACAGACAGGAGTAACTACCCAGAACTACCCACCATGGTGTCACAGGAGGAGCAGCAGGAGGGGGAGAATGAGGAAGAGGGGGAGGTGGAGGAAGACATGGAAGAGGACGGCAAGGAGGAGGAGGAGGAAGAGGGGGAGGAGAAAGTGGAGGAAGAGATGGAAGAGGAGGGGGAGGAGGAGGAAGAGGGGGACTAGGAGGAAGAGATGGAAGAGGATGACGAGGAGGAGGGGGAAGAAGAGGGAAAGGAAGAGGGGGAGGAGAAAATGGAGGAAGATATGGAAGAGGAGGGGGAGGAAATGGGGAGGAAGAGGGGTAGGAAGAGGGGAACTAGGAGGAAGAGATAGAAGAGGACGGCGAGGAGGAGGGGGAGGAAAAGGAGGGGGAGGAAAAGGGGTAGGAAGAGGGGAACTAGAAGGAAGAGATGGAAGAGGACAGCGAGGAGGAGTGGGAGGAAGAGGGGAACTAGGAGGAAGAGATGGAAGAGGACAGCGAGGAAGAGGGGGAGGAGGGGGGGGTTGAAGTTGGCACGAGCATGCAGTATAATGACTGGTAGGGACAGTGAGAACACAGTATAATGACTGGTAGGGGTAGTGAGAACACAGTATAATGACTGGTAGGGGCAGTGAGAACATGCAGTATAATGACTGGTAGGGACAGTGAGAACATACAGTATAATGACTGGTAGGGGTAGTGAGAACATGCAGTATAATGACTGGTAGGGGTAGTGAGAACATACAGTATAATGACTGGTAGGGACAGTGAGAACATACAGTATAATGACTGGTAGGGGCAGTGAGAACATACAGTATAATGACTGGTAGGGACAATGAGAACATACAGTATAATGACTGGTAGGGGTAGTGAGAACATACAGTATAATGACTGGTAGGGGCAGTGAGAACATACAGTATAATGACTGGTAGGGGCAGTGAGAACATGCAGTATAATGACTGGTAGGGACAGTGAGAACACAGTATAATGACTGGTAGGGGCAGTGAGAACATACAGTATAATGACTGGTAGGGGCAGTGAGAACATGCTGATTTCTGTGGCCGAGCTATTAAGACGTCACAATCAGAGGAACAGAGCAGCCTGAACTGCTCCATCGATATGCCATGCTACTCAGTCTCAACAGCCCACACACCAATCTGTATTAGAAATGACCTGGCCAGGAGCACATTCAACAAAGATGAAATATAACAGACCAGAGTTCCCACTACTATGAATATGAATGTAAGGTCATTACCCACTTACAGGCTTCAGGTATGCTATCTGGACAGGGAGAGATGGCCCAGTGCTTTCTGGTGTTTTCCTGCATTGAAGCCAGTCTAATAATACGTGAAGGTCTCAGTTAAACAGCTGGTCTCAGTTAAACAGCTGGTCTCAGAGAAGTACTTCTTAAACCTGAGTGGGATGTTAAAGATCTCAGTTAAACAGCTGGTCTCAGAGAAGTACTTCTTAAACCTGAGTGGGATGTTAAAGATCTCAGTTAAACAGCTGGTCTCAGAGAAGTACTTCTTAAACCTGAGTGGGATGTTAAAGATCTCAGTTAAACAGCTGGTCTCAGAGAAGTACTTCTTAAACCTGAGTGGGATGTTAAAGATCTCAGTTAAACAGCTGGTCTCAGAGAAGTACTTCTTAAACCTGAGTGGGATGTTAAAGATCTCAGTTAAACAGCTGGTCTCAGAGAAGTACTTCTTAAACCTGAGTGGGATGTTAAAGATCTCAGTCAAACAGCTGGTCTCAGATAAGTACTTCTTAAACCTGAGTGGGATGTTAAAGATCTCAGTCAAACAGCTTATAAAATCTTAATGCAGCTGAGGGACGACTCTAAAAAAACAACAACAGGGGTTAAACACAGCGGCCGTCACACACACACACACACACACACACACACACACACACACACACACACACACACACACACACACACACACACACACACACACACACACACACACACACACACACACACACACACACACACACAGCTATAAGCCACCCAAGCTAATACTACTTCGCCCAACACAGAACCACACCCCATTCTCTGTGAATCTCATAATTGTTTTAGTCTTCTTATCCAGAGAGATGTACAGGAGCATTGGGTTAAGTGCCTTGCTCAAGGGCACATCAACACATTTCTCACCTAGTCCGCTCCGTAATTTGAACCAACGACTGAACGGATACGGGCCCAACGCTGAACGGTTACGGGCCCAACGACTGAACGGTTACGGGCCCAACGACTGAACGGTTACGGGCCCAACGCTGAACGGTTACGGGCCCAACGCTGAACGGTTACGGGCCCAACGCTGAACGGTTACGGGCCCAACGCTGAACGGTTACGGGCCCAACGACTGAACGGTTACGGGCCCAACGACTGAACGGTTACGGGCCCAACGACTGAACGGTTACGGGCCCAACGACTGAACGGTTACGGGCCCAACGCTGAACGGTTACGGGCCCAACGACTGAACGGTTACGGGCCCAACGCTGAACGGTTACGGGCCCAACGACTGAACGGTTACGGGCCCAACGCTGAACGGTTACGGGCCCAACGACTGAACGGTTACGGGCCCAACGCTGAACGGTTACGGGCCCAACGACTGAACGGATACGGGCCCAACGCTGAACGGTTACGGGCCCAACGACTGAACGGTTACGGGCCCAACGACTGAACGGATACGGGCCCAACGCTGAACGGTTACGGGCCCAACGCTGAACGGTTACGGGCCCAACGACTGAACGGTTACGGGCCCAACGCTGAACGGTTTCGGGCCCAACGACTGAACGGATACGGGCCCAACGCGGAACGGTTACGGGCCCAACGACTGAACGGTTACGGGCCCAACGCTGAACGGATACGGGCCCAACGACTGAACGGTTACGGGCCCAACGACTGAACGGATACGGGCCCAACGACTGAACGGTTACGGGCCCAACGCTGAACGGATACGGGCCCAACGCTGAACGGATACGGGCCCAACGACTGAACGGTTACGGGCCCAACGACTGAACGGTTACGGGCCCAACGTTGAACGGTTACGGGCCCAACGACTGAACAGTTACGGGCCCAACGCTGAACGGATACGGGCCCAACGCTGAACGGATACGGGCCCAACGACTGAACGGATACGGGCCCAACGACTGAACGGATACGGGCCCAACGCTGAACGGATACGGGCCCAACGACTGAACGGTTACGGGCCCAACGCTGAATGGTTACGGGCCCAACGCTGAACGGTTACGGGCCCAACGACTGAACGGATACGGGCCCAACGACTGAACGGTTACGGGCCCAACGCTGAACGGATACGGGCCCAACGCTGAACGGATACGGGCCCAACGACTGAACGGTTACGGGCCCAACGACTGAACGGATACGGGCCCAACGACTGAACGGTTACGGGCCCAACGCTGAACGGATACGGGCCCAACGCTGAACGGTTACGGGCCCAACGCTGAACGGTTACGGGCCCAACGACTGAACGGTTACGGGCCCAACGCTGAATGGTTACGGGCCCAACGCTGAACGGATACGGGCCCAACGACTGAACGGTTACGGGCACAACGACTGAACGGATACGGGCCCAACGCTGAACGGATACGGGCCCAACGCTGAACGGTTACGGGCCCAACGACTGAACGGTTACGGGCCCAACGACTGAACGGTTACGGGCCCAACGCTGAACGGTTACGGGCCCAACGACTGAACGGTTACGGGCCCAACGACTGAACGGTTACGGGCCCAACGACGGTTACGGGCCCAACGCTGAACGGATACGGGCCCAACGACTGAACTGTTACGGGCCCAACGACTGAACGGTTGCGGGCCCAATGCTGAACGGTTACGGGCCCAACGACTGAACGGATACGGGCCCAACGACTGAGCGGTTACGGGCCCAACGCTGAACGGATACGGGCCCAACGACTGAACGGATACGGGCCCAACGCTGAACGGTTACGGGCCCAACGCTGAACGGTTACGGGCCCAACGCTGAACGGTTACGGGCCCAACGACTGAACGGTTACGGGCCCAACGCTGAACGGTTACGGGCCCAACGCTGAACGGTTACGGGCCCAACGCTGAACGGTTACGGGCCCAACGACTGAACGGTTACGGGCCCAACGCTGAACGGTTACGGGCCCAACGCTGAACGGTTACGGGCCCAACGCTGAACGGTTACGGGTAATTCACAGGCCTTCTCTCCTATAGATATTCCTGTAATTCACAGGCCTTCTCTCCTATAGATATTCCTGTAATTCACAGGCCTTCTCTCCTATAGATATTCCTGTAATACACAGGCCTTCTCTCCTATAGATATTCCTGTAATTCACAGGCCTTCTCTCCTATAGATATTCCTGTAATTCACAGGCCTTCTCTCCTATAGATATTCCTGTAATACACAGGCCTTCTCTCCTATAGATATTCCTGTAATTCACAGGCCTTCTCTCCTATAGATATTCCTGTAATTCACAGGCCTTCTCTCCTATAGATATTCCTGTAATTCACAGGCCTTCTCTCCTATAGATATTCCTGTAATTCACAGGCCTTCTCTCCTATAGATATTCCTGTAATTCACAGGCCTTCTCTCCTATAGATATTCCTGTAATACACAGGCCTTCTCTCCTATAGATATTCCTGTAATTCACAGGCCTTCTCTCCTATAGATATTCCTGTAATTCACAGGCCTTCTCTCCTATAGATATTCCTGTAATTCACAGGCCTTCTCTCCTATAGATATTCCTGTAATACACAGGCCTTCTCTCCTATAGATATTCCTGTAATTCACAGGCCTTCTCTCCTATAGATATTCCTGTAATACACAGGCCTTCTCTCCTATAGATATTCCTGTAATTCACAGGCCTTCTCTCCTATAGATATTCCTGTAATTCACAGGCCTTCTCTCCTATAGATATTCCTGTAATTCACAGGCCTTCTCTCCTATAGATATTCCTGTAATTCACAGGCCTTCTCTCCTATAGATATTCCTGTAATTCACAGGCCTTCTCTCCTATAGATATTCCTGTAATTCACAGGCCTTCTCTCCTATAGATATTCCTGTAATACACAGGCCTTCTGTCCTATAGATTTAAATGGTTTTTCATAATTTTTTACTATTTTCTACATTGTAGAATAATAGTCAGGACTCTACAACCAAAAATGGTTCTTCAAAGGGTTCTCCTATTGGGACAGTGGAAGAACCCTTTCAGGTTCTAAATAGAACCCTTTTTTTCTAAGAGTGTAGCTGCTCTCTCTGGGGCTTAGTTCTAACCCTGCTAAAGGTGTATACAGGAGATACGTACAGCCTCATTCACCACAGACACAAACTGCCTTATTCACCACAGACACAAACTGCCTTATTCACCACAGACACAAACTGCCTTATTCACCACAGAAACAAACTGCCTTATTCACCACAGACACAAACTGCCTTATTCACCACAGACACAAACTGCCTTATTCACCACAGACACAAACTGCCTTATTCACCACAGAAACAAACTGCCTTATTCACCACAGACACAAACTGCCTTATTCACCACAGACACAAACTGCCTTATTCACCACAGACACAAACTGCCTTATTCATCACAGACACAAACTGCCTTATTCACCACAGACACAAACTGCCTTATTCACCACAGACACAAACTGCCTTATTCACCACAGAAACAAACTCAGAGAGAAAGAGAGAAACCTACCAAAAAAACAATTAGGCAACAGCAAATTCAAGCCCTTCTAGACAATTTCCTGGGTAAAACGTTCCACTGCAATAGTGAAGGTGTAAACTTGGCAGTAGAAAACCTTAACAGTATATTTGACCTCTCAGCTTCCGTATCAAATCTAAAAATCTCAAGTAGAAAACCGAAGTAAATGAACAACAATGACAAATGGTTTGATGAAGAATGCAAAAATCTAAGAAAGAAATTGAGAAACCTGTCCAACCAAAAACATAGAAACCCAGAAAACCTGAGTCTACGCCTTCACTATGGTGAATCACTAAAACAATACAGAAATACACTACGGAAAAAGAAGGAACAGCATGTCAGAAATCAGCTCAATGTGTTTGAAGAATCCATAGACTCTAACCACTTCTGGGAAAATTGGAAAACACAAAACAAACAACAACACGAATAATTATCTATCCAAAATGGAGATGTATGGGTAAACCACTTCTCCAATCTTTTTGGCCCTATAACAAAGAATAAAGAGCAAAAAGAGCAACCCAAAAAGGCCTGTGGTGTTGATGGTATCCTTAATGTAATGATCAAATATACAGACAACAAATTCCAATTGGCTATACTAAAACTCTCCCCAATATTTGGAACCAAGGACTGATCACTCCAATCCACAAAAGTGGAGACAAATTTGACCCCAATAACTACCGTGGAATATGCGTCAACAGTAGCCTTGGGAAAATCCTCTGCATTATCATTAACAGCAGACTCGTACATTTCCTCAATGAAAACAATGTACTGAGCAAATGTCAAATTGGCTTTTTACCAAATTACCGTACAACAGACCATGTATTCACCCTGCACACCCTAATTGACAACCAAACAAACCAAAACAAAGGCAAAGTCTTCTCATGCTTTGTTGATATCAAAAAAGCCTTCGACTCAATTTGGCATGAGGGTCTGCTATACAAATTGATGGAAAGTGGAGTTGTGGGTAAAACATACGACATTATAAAATCCATGTACACAAACAACAAGTGAGCGGTTAAAATTGGCAAAAACACACACATTTCTTAATACATGGTCGTGGGGTGAGACAGGGATGCAGCTTAAGCCCCACCCTCTTCAACATATACATCAACGAATTGGCGCGGGCACTAGAAAAGTCTGCAGCACCCGGCCTCAACCTACTAGAATCCGAAGTCAAATGTCTACTGTTTGCTGATGATCTGGTGCTTCTGTCACCAACCAAGGAGGGCCTACAGCAGCACCTAGATCTTCTGCACAGATTCTGTCAGACCTGGGCCCTGACAGTAAATCTTAGTAAGACCAAAATAATGGTGTTCCAAAAAATGTCCAGTTGCCAGGACCACAAATACAAATTCCATCTAGACACCATTGCCCTAGAGCACACAAAAAATGATACATACCTTGGCCTAAACATCAGCGCCACAGGTAACTTTCACAAAGCTGTGAACGATCTGAGAGACAAGGCAAGAAGGGCATTCTATGCCATCAAAAGGAACATAAAATTCAACATACCAATTAGGATCTGGCTAAAAATACTTGAATCAGTCATAGAGCCCATTGCCCTTTATGGTTGTGAGGTCTGGGGTCCGCTCACCAACCAAGACTTCACAAAATGGGACAAACACCAAATTGAGACTCTGCATGCAGAATTATGCAAAAACATCCTCTGTGTACAATATAGAACACCAAATAATGTATGCAGAGCAGAATTAGGCCGATACCCACTAATTATCAAAATCCAGAAAAGAGCCGTTAAATTCTACAACCACCTAAAAGGAAGCGATTCCCGGGCCTCCCGGGTGGCGCAGTGGTTAAGGGCGCTGTACTATCAGAGTCACTGGGTTCGCGCCCAGGCTCTGTCGTAACCGGCCGCGACCGGGAGGTCCGTGGGGCGACGCACAATTGGCCTAGCGTTGTCCGGGTTAGGGAGGGATTGGTCGGTAGGGATCTCCTTGTCTCATCGCGCACCAGCGACTCCTGTGGCGGGCCGGGCGCAGTGCGCGCTAGCCAAGGTTGCCAGGTGCACGGTGTAGCCTCCGACACATTGGTGCGGCTGGCTTCCGGGTTGGATGCGCGCTGTGTTAAGAAGCAGTACGGCTGGTTGGGTTGTGTATCGGAGGACGCATGACATTCAGCCTTCGTCTCTCCCGAGCCCGTACGGGAGTTGTAGCAATGAGACAAGATAGTAGCTACTACAACAATTGGATACCACGAAATAGGGGAGAAAAAGGGGTAACATTTTTTTAAAAACAGCATAAAAAAAGCGATTCCCAAACCTTCCATAACAAAGCCATCACCCACAGAGAGATGAACCTGGAAAAGAGTCCCCTAAGCAAAGCTGGTCCTGGGGCTCTGTTCATAAACACAAACAAACCCCACAGAGCCCCAGGACAGCAACACAATTCTACCCAACCAAATCATGAGAAAACAAAAATATAATTACTTGACACATTGGAAAAAATTAACAAAAAAACAGAGCAAACTAGAATGCGATTTGGCCCTACACAGAGAGTACACAGCGGCAGAATACCTGACCACTGTGACTGACCCAAAATTAAGGAAAGCTTTGACTATGTACAGACTCAGTGAGCATAGCCTTGCTATTGAGAAAGGCCGCCGTAGGCAGACATGGCTCTCAAGAGAAGACAGGCTATGTGCTCACTGCCCACAAAATGAGGTGGAAACTGAGCTGCACTTCCTAACCTCCTGCCCAATGTATGACCATATTAGAGAGACATATTTCTCTCAGATTACACAGATCCACAAAGAATTCGAAAACAAATCCAATTTTTAAAAACTCCCATATCTACTGGGTGAAATTCCACAGTGTGCCATCACAGCAGCAAGATTTGTGACCTGTTGCCACGAGAAAAGGGCAACCAGTGAAGAACACACACCATTGTAAATACAACCCATATTAATGCTTATTTATTTTATCTTGTGTCTTTTACCATTTGTACATTGTTAAAACACTGTATATATATATATATAATATGACATTTGTAATGTCTTTATTGTTTTGAAACTTCTGTATGTGTAATGTTTACTGTTAATTTTTATTGTTTATTTCACTTTATATATTCACTTTATATATTATCTACCTCACTTGCTTTGGCAATGTTAACACATGTTTCCCATGTCAATAAAGCCCTTGAATTGAATTGAATTGAATTGAGAGAGACAGAGAGAGCGAAACAGACAGAGAAACAGACAGAGAAACAGACAGAAAGAGAGAGAGAAACAAGGCCAACATAAGTCCTAACTCTGTTTGACCTCCACATAAACTTAGAAGAATAAGAACCCTGTGAGGTTGACAAGCAGCAGAAACAGGAGCCTGTGAGGTTGACAAGCAGCAGAAACAGGAGCCTGTGAGGATGACAAGCAGCAGAAACAGGGGCCTGTGAGGTTGACAAGCAGCAGGAACAGGGGCCTGTGAGGTTGACAAGCAGCAGAAACAGGGGCCTGTGAGGTTGACAAGCAGCAGAAACAGGAGCCTGTGAGGTTGACAAGCAGCAGGAACAGGAGCCTGTGAGGTTGACAAGCAGCAGAAACAGGGGCCTGTGAGGTTGACACACAGCAGAAACAGGGGCCTGTGAGGTTGACAAGCAGCAGAAACAGGGGCCTGTGAGGTTGACACACAGCAGAAACAGGGGCCTGTGGGGTTGACACACAGCAGAAACAGGGGCCTGTGAGGTTGACACACAGCAGAAACAGGGGCCTGTGGGGTTGACACACAGCAGAAACAGGGGCCTGTGAGGTTGACAAGCAGCAGAAACAGGGGCCTGTGCTCTGTAGTTCTGTCACTGAGCAGATAGGCCTAGGTATTAACCAAATGTTTTATTCATGAGTGTTCTTAGTGGAACGTATGTTAGTCTCTGCATGTACCGCACAGCATAGCGCTCCGCTCGCTCTCTCAGAGTGACAACTGGTTATGAAAAACAGGATTATAACAGGGATGTAAATAAATCCGAGTCACATTAAGATATTCCCTAATCTGTTGAGGGGATTAGGTGATGATACCCTGTCAGGCAACGGGCACATCAAATGGAAACAACTACAGAGAGAACAAGGAGGGGGAGAAAATAGGATTGTTGTGTGGGGAATATGACTTTGAACAAAATGTTTGTATGCACAAGCAGAGCGGAGTTGAGGTAAGGGCAATATCTAGCCGCGGCTGAAAAGAAAATCCACTTTGACGGTAAACAAGGTCAAAATCACATTTTGTTTGTCAAAACAGGTGAAGATTAACAGTGAAATGCTTACTGACAGGCTTTTTCCAACAATGAGAGAAATGTATCAAGTCCAAATGTAATCAGAGAAAATAGAAGAAAATACAAAAAGAGAGAGAGAGAGAGAGAGAGAGAGAGAGAGAAAGACAGAGAGAGAGACAGAGAGACAGAGAGACAGAGAGACAGAGAGACAGAGAGAGAGAGAGAGAGAGACAGAGAGAGAGAGAGAGACAGAGACAGAGAGAGAGAGAGACAGAGAGAGAGAGAGAGAGAGAGAGAGAGAGACAGAGAGAGAGAGAGAGAGAGAGAGAGAGAGAGAGAGAGAGAGAGAGAGAGAGAGAGACAGAGAGACAGAGAGAGAGAGAGAGATAGAGAGAGAGAGACAGAGAGAGAGAGAGAGAGAGAGAGAGAGAGAGAGACAGAGAGACAGAGAGAGAGAGAGAGAGATAGAGAGAGAGAGACAGAGAGAGAGAGAGAGAGAGAGAGAGAGAGAGAGAGAGACAGAGAGACAAGAGAGAGAGAGAGAGAGAGAGAGACAGAGAGACAGAGAGAGAGAGAGAGAGATAGAGAGAGAGAGACAGAGAGAGAGAGAGAGAGAGACAGAGAGACAGAGAGAGAGAGAGAGAGATAGAGAGAGAGAGACAGAGAGAGAGAGAGAGAGGGAGAGAGAGGGACAGAGAGAGAGAGAGAGACCTTGCTAAAGAAAGGTAGAGAGTGCATAGTGCAGAAAATACACAAGGGTTCAGGGGCCTTGCTTTAACAAAGTTAACCATTTTCGCTGTAGTGTCCAAAACTCATTTATAGCTAGCTCCATTGTCAGCAACCATCACTCCTGTGTTCCAATGGCACGTTCTGTTAGCTAATCCAAGTTTATCATTTTAAAAGGCTAATTGATCATTAGAAAACCCTTTTGTAATTATGTTAACACAGCTGAAAACTGTTGTGCTTATTAAAGGAGCAATAAAACTGGCCTTCTTTAGACTAGTTGAGTATCTAGACCATCAGCATTTGTGGGTTCGATGACAGGCTCAAAATGGGCAGAAACAAAGACTTCAACTGGCAGCTTCATTAAATAGTACCCGCAAAACACCAGTCTCAACATCAACAGTGAAGAGTTGACTCCGGGATGCTGGCCTTCTAGGCAGAGATGCAAAGAAAAAGCCATATCTCAGACTGGCCAATAAAAAGAAAAGATTAAGATGGGCAAAAGAACCCAGACACTGGACAGAGGAACTCTGCTTAGAAGGCCAGCATCCCTCTTCACTGTTAGCGTTGAGACTGGTGTTTTGTGGGTACTATTTAATGAAGCTGCTAGTTGAGGACTTGTGAGGCATCTGTTTCTCAAACTAGACACTCTAATGTACTTGTCCTCTTGCTCAGCTGTGCACCGGGGCCTCCCACTCCTCTTTCTATTCTGGTTAGGGCCAGTTTGCGCTGTTCTGTGAAGGGAGTAGGACAAAGCGATTTACGAGATCTTCAGTTTCTTGGCAATTTCTCGCATGGAATAGCTTTCATTCCTCAGAACAAGACTAGACTACCCGTCTATAAGGCTCAATCTGTGATACCAGACTACCAGTTACCAAGCTCTGCCTGTGATACCAGTCTACCAGTCTATAAGGCTCTGCCTGTGATACCAGTCTACCAGTCTATCAGACTCTGCCTGTGATACCAGTCTACCAGTCTATAAGGCTCTGCCTGTGATACCAGTCTATCAGTCTATCAGACCCTGTCTGTGATACCAGTCTACCGGTCTATCAGACCCTGTCTGTGATACCAGTCTACCAGTCTATAAGGCTCTGCCTGTTATACCAGTCTACCAGTCTTTAAGGCTCTGCCTGTGATACCAGTCTACCAGTCTATCAGACTCTGCCTGTGATACCAGTCTACCAGTCTACAAGGCTCTGCCTGTGATACCAGTCGACCAGTCTATAAGGCACTGCCTGTGATACCAGTCTACCAGTCTACAAGGCTCTGCCTGTGATACCAGTCTACCAGTCTACAAGGCTCTGCCTGTGATACCATTCTACCAGTCTACCAGTCTACAAGGCTCTGCCTGTGATACCAGTCTACCAGTCTACAAGGCTCTGCCTGTGATACCATTCTACCAGTCTACCAGTCTACCAGTCTAGGCTCTGCCTGTGATACCAGTCTACCAGTCTACCAGTCTACCAGTCTAGGCTCTGCCTGTGATACCAGTCTACCAGTCCATCAGACTCTGCCTGTGATACCAGTCTACCAGTCTACCAGTCTATCAGACTCTGCCTGTGATACCAGTCTACCAGTCTACCAGTCTATCAGTCTACCAGTCTACCAGTCTACTAGTCTACCAGTCTACCAGTCTACAAGGCTCTGCCTGTGATACCAGTCTACCAGTCTACCAGTCTACTAGTCTACCAGTCTACCAATCTAGTCTCTGCCTGTATTCTGCTCCTCTATCTGTGTATCTCTCTATCCTCGTTTCCCCACTCATCCAGTCTGTCACTCTTGATCTCACTTTGTTTCTCACCTGTTTCTCCTCTCTCTACACCTCTCTCTACTCCTCTCTCTACCCCTCTCTCTACCCCTCTCTCTACCACCCCTCTCTACCCCTCTCTACCCCTCTCTCTACCCCTCTCTCTACTCCTCTCTCTACTCCTCTCTCTACCCCTCTCTCTACCCCTCTCTCTACCACCCCTCTCTACCCCTCTCTCTACCCCTCTCTCTACTCCTCTCTCTACCCCTCTCTCTACTCCTCTCTCTACCCCTCTCTCTACGCCTCTCTCGACTCCTCTCTCTACCCCTCTCTCTACTCCTCTCTCTACCCCTCTCTCTACTCCTCTCTCTACCCCTCTGTCTACTCCTCTCTCTACCCCCTCTCTCTATCTATCTCTCTACCCCTCTCTCTACCCCTCTCGCTACCCCTCTCTCTACTCCTCTCTCTACCCCTCTCTCTACTCCTCTCTCTACCCCTCTCTCTACAGCCCGCCTTCTCCCTTTATCGCTCTCTGCCCTCCCCCTTCGCTCCTTCCCTCCTGTGCCCCTGCCAGTATGACCCAGGTTTTCCTCCTGTGGCAAGGACCATTCTCGTTACCACGTAGACAGCCCATAAAGGCCTGTGAAATATCCCCCCCCCCCCCCCCCCCCCCCCAGCACAGACCACAGCCCTATAAATCACCACAACCACAAAGCAGATATAGCAGCCCACATTCAAATCAATGGAAGGCTAGAGGCCAGAGCAGTCAAGTCACGTGCCTTCCATAGGGGCCGATTGGGGTGAGGGGACAGAGGGAGGGGGTGGGGAAGGAGAGGTAGGTAGGAGAGAAGAGGATTAGAAGGGAAGGGGTACTGTGGATAGAAAGGAGGGAGAGAGATGGGGAAGGAAAGAGAAGAGAATGGGGTGAAATCAGTGATATGAGTGGATAGGAGGAGATTGAGAGTCAGACAGAGAGAGAGGAGAGAGAGATAGAGAGGAGAGAGAGAGAGAGAGAAGGAAAGAGAAGAGAATGGGGTGAAATCAGTGATAGGAGTGGATAGGAGGAGATTGAGAGAGTCAGATGGAGAGAGAGGAGAGAGAGATAGAGAGGAGAGAGAGAGAGAAGGAAAGAGAGAAAGACAGAGAAGGAGAGAGAGGAAGAGGGAAAGAGAGAGAGAGGGAGAGAAGAGAGTAAGCTACAGGCAGCTCCCTGAATCTGTTTTCCTTGTTCCATAATACCTGAGATGGTGAAAAGCACAGAGAGACTAATGATCTTCTGCATCCTCAGACACACAGACAGCCTGCTGGTTGTGTGTAGACACTCTCTCGCTCCCTTTCTCTTTCTCTCTCTCACACACACACACACACAGCCAGCAAGACACACACTTGCTTCTCAAGAGCTCATCCGCTGAGGCACACACTAATTGGATTATAACATATGCAGATGGACAGTGTGACCTCCACACACACACCCAGGGTCTGTAGTTCACATAACCTCACATAAGATATCTCTGAATCTAAGGCTG
>NC_048569.1:88021826-88076826 GCF_013265735.2 Oncorhynchus mykiss
CCAATCACTGTTCTATTGACTACTATCACAGACAAAACAATAGATTATAGCTATTATTACAGACAAAACAATAGATTATAGCTATTATTACAGACAAAACAATAGATTATAGCTATTATTACAGACAAAACCATAGATTATATCTATTATTACAGACACTGTAGCTAGTGTGCCATAATCGATTTCACTTTTTTTCAGTTAAATACAGCTTCTCTGTTGAAGTTGTCAGTGATATCAAGAATGTTACAGCGATTTATGGAGACCTTTGTGTGTATGTAGACTTCTACTGTTAGTTCATAGCTTATAAACCTGTATCATCATTTGCACTTTATCGAACCAATTATCAATCCTGTGTCACTCTGAAAAGACTGTTACAAGTTGTGTTGTTGGTGGCACTACTTTTGTAGTGGTCATAAATCATGTCACCTAAAGTCACCAGCAAAGTGAACTAGAAAGGTTTGCTAAAAAAGTGTTCTCGTGCTAAGCAAGCCATTGTTTTACAGAGTGCCCTGTGTCTACCTTAAATGATGCAGAATCTTAAAGGGCGTCTGAACCTGATTTAAACGATAAGAACGGCTGAGCCTTGTTTAGGATCTGGTTCAATAATAAATGCTAGCAGCCATGACTTGATTCAAACGTGAGTTGGTTTCGGGGTTTGATGTGTGTGTCTCGTGTGTTTGTTCGCAGTCGGGAAGAGATAGCCAAAATCTTTTGCCAATTTGCTTCAGCTGGCTGGTGTGCAAATGTGGCAAAGTTGGTTTGACTTAGGATGGCATGTCTCCGGGGCTAGTTAGGGACTGTCAATAAATAAATTATACAATGTAAATGAGACATTATTTTCATGTTGCACACCTTTTAGCTTTCTCATTAAATGCTTTAGATATTTGCATATGATTTTCTACAATTTATAGTTGGTTTTAGGTTTTTAAGTCATTGAAATTTGTAGCTATTGGAATTTTAACATTGTCACATGTACATTGCGTAATTGACCTATGGTCCCTAATGAGCCCCACAGGGATATCCAAAGTGCAACCACATTTACCACGGGTATTACGATCAGGTGGCGTGCAGCTGCACTCCGAACTGATGATTACTTGTGTGCTGTCAGCTGTGGGCAGGATTGATATTAATCCAACCTTCATTTACGTTGTGACATACTCAAATATAAAACTCTGTTTTGGATGAGACTGACTTCATGACCAGAATTATCCTAATTTACACTTTGTAGTCAATTTTGACAGTAAAATACATGTTTTTGCCTCATATCGATGCACATTGGCTGTTTTGTGAATGAGAAGTTGGTTTTTAGGTGAAGTTGCTCTTTAACATTATATTTCCTCCTCAACCACAGGTTTCCCCAACAAGGAAAACAAAAAGTTGATACTATTCAAAGTTCCACATGATGGTGATCTGACTGACTCGGCTATTTACACTTAGTTTGTTTATTAAGATAACTTGCCACTTTGAGAAAATGTTCACTACTCCTTCTTATTGAAGTGACCCATGAAAATAATTTGCCGTCCAAGCAGTTAGCACTTACATTACCTTGGCTCCCCCAGGCCCACCCCCAGAGCCAGCCCCAGGCCCACCCCCAGAGCCGGCCCTAGGCCCACCCCCAGAGCCGGCCCCAGGCCCACCCCCGGAGCCGGCCCCAGGCCCACCCCCGGAGCCGGCCCCAGGCCCACCCCCGGAGCCGGCCCCAGGCCCACCCCTGGAGCCGGCCCCAGGCCCACCCCCAGAGCCGGCCCTAGGCCCACCCCCAGAGCCGGCCGCGGTGCAATGTGTGTCCCTCTGTCTCCTTGGTGATCAACCCCAGGTGCCCCTGTGTGGGTGCTCCTCGACTGCCTCACCAGCTGGAAGAGCGTTTGTCGACCACAGTGCTACAACGTAACCTGGTTTGATATTTGTTTTGATTTTTGCTTGGTGGATGTTTTGTTCATGTACTTTTTATTGTTAGAAGAAGACAAAAGTTATAGAGCAGTGGTTAGAAAACAAAGAGAGATTGTGTGTGTGTGTGTGTGTGTGTGTGTGTGTGTGTGTGTGTGTGTGTGTGTGTGTGTGTGTGTGTGTGTGTGCGTGCGTGCGTCCGTATATTTTCAAGGGTGTACTTTGTATGTCAGCATGTATGGGTTGAATGGAGTGGCATTGAGGAGGAATAGTACTGTAGCACCATCATGATCGATGCGTCTACCTTTCGATTGTCAGGTGCTGGCCAATCTTTTGAGTCTGCTCGTCAACAGAAATTAGGTCTGCATTTCAAAAGGAAATAGCACTCTTCGCCACGCATCCAATCAGCACTCAGACTCTTCTGAAGCACACTCCAGTGCACATGGAGTCTTCAGACCCAGGCAGCTCTATATTATTAGAATTGACATATACACACTGCACATCATTCATTTCTGAAGATCGGCACAGTCAAAGGACAATGTCAAGATGAATTGTAATATTGTACCACTTTCAGTTTTCAGGCTTTAGGTATGTGTTGTTCTGTGTGTCTCCCTCTTAGCTGGCCTCAACTAAGCAGGTCTACCCCAGGAGTCACACACTCTTCAATGTCCCCTGCACCACTTCCTAGAGAAATAGGTGAGTGTTCTCCGATTTCTATAACGTATCTTTAGAAGTGCATTCCTTAACATTCCCTGCTTTTTAAAGGGAAAGTTCACTACCGAAATCAAAGTTGATTAGCTGTTTTCAAATGTCAAAAGTAATATAATGTACTGAACTATACTCTGCTGTGCTCTACTGCATTGTACTCTGCTGTGCTCTACTGCATTGTACTCTGCTGTGCTCTACTGCATTGTACTCTGCTGTGCTCTACTGCATTGTACTCTGCTGTGCTCTACTACATTGTGCTCTGCTGTGCTCTACTGCATTGTACTCTGCTGTGCTCTACTGCATTGTACTCTGCTGTGCTCTACTGTGCTCAACTGCATTGTACTCTGCTGTGCTCTGCTGTGCTCTACTGCATTGTACTATGCTGTGCTCTACTGCATTGTACTCTGCTGTGCTCTACTGCATTGTACTCTACTGTGCACTACTGCATTGTACTCTGCTGTGCTCTACTGCATTGTACTCTGCTGTGCTCTACTGCATTGTACTCTGCTGTGCTCTACTGTGCTCAACTGCATTGTACTCTGCTGTGCTCTGCTGTGCTCTACTGCATTGTACTCTGCTGTGCTCTACTGCATTGTGCTCTGCTGTGCTCTACTGCATTGTGCTCTGCTGTGCTCTACTGCATTGTACTCTGCTGTGCTCTACTGCATTGTACTCTGCTGTGCTCTACTGTGCTCTACTGCATTGTACTCTGTTGTACTCTACTGTGCTCTACTGTGCTCAACTGCATTGTACTCTGCTGTGCTCTGCTGTGCTCTACTGCATTGTACTCTACTGTGCTCTACTGCATTGTACTCTGCTGTGCTCTACTGCATTGTACTCTGCTGTGCTCTACTGCATTGTACTCTGCTGTGCTCTACTGCATTGTACTCTGCTGTGCTCTACTGTGCTCTACTGCATTGTACTCTGTTGTACTCTACTGTGCTCTACTGTGCTCAACTGCATTGTACTCTGCTGTGCTCTACTGCATTGTACTCTACTGTGCTCTACTGCATTGTACTCTACTGTGCTCTACTGCATTGTACTCTACTGTGCTCTACTGCATTGTACTCTGCTGTGCTCTACTGCATTGTACTCTACTGTGCTCTACTGCATTGTACTCTGCTGTGCTCTACTGCATTGTACTCTGCTGTGCTCTACTGTGCTCAACTGCATTGTACTCTGCTGTGCTCTGCTGTGCTCTACTGCATTGTGCTCTGCTGTGCTCTACTGCATTGTGCTCTGCTGTGCTCTACTGCATTGTACTCTGCTGTGCTCTACTGCATTGTACTCTGCTGTGCTCTACTGCATTGTACTCTGCTGTGCTCTACTGTGCTCTACTGCATTGTACTCTGTTGTACTCTACTGTGCTCTACTGTGCTCAACTGCATTGTACTCTGCTGTGCTCTGCTGTGCTCTACTGCATTGTACTCTACTGTGCTCTACTGCATTGTACTCTGCTGTGCTCTACTGCATTGTACTCTGCTGTGCTCTACTGCATTGTACTCTGCTGTGCTCTACTGCATTGTACTCTGCTGTGCTCTACTGTGCTCTACTGCATTGTACTCTGTTGTACTCTACTGTGCTCTACTGTGCTCAACTGCATTGTACTCTGCTGTGCTCTACTGCATTGTACTCTACTGTGCTCTACTGCATTGTACTCTACTGTGCTCTACTGCATTGTACTCTACTGTGCTCTACTGCATTGTACTCTGCTGTGCTCTACTGCATTGTACTCTACTGTGCTCTACTGCATTGTACTCTGCTGTGCTCTACTGCATTGTACTCTGCTGTGCTCTACTGTGCTCAACTGCATTGTACTCTGCTGTGCTCTGCTGTGCTCTACTGCATTGTACTCTGCTGTGCTCTACTACATTGTGCTCTGCTGTGCTCTACTGCATTGTACTCTGCTGTGCTCTACTGCATTGTACTCTACTGTGCTCTACTGTGCTCTACTGCATTGTACTCTGCTGTGCTCTACTGCATTGTACTCTGCTGTGCTCTACTGCATTGTACTCTGCTGTGCTCTACTGCATTGTACTCTGCTGTGCTCTACTGCATTGTACTCTGCTGTGCTCTACTGCATTGTACTCTGCTGTGCTCTACCTCATTGTACTCTGCTGTGCTCTACTGCATTGTACTCTGCTGTGCTCTACTGCATTGTACTCTGCTGTGCTCTACTGCATTGTACTCTGCTGTGCTCTACTGCATTGTTCTCTGCTGTGCTCTGCTGCATTGTACTCTGCTGTGCTCTACTGCATTGTACTCTGCTGTGCTCTACTGCATTGTACTCTGCTGTGCTCTGCTATGCTCTACTGCATTGTGCTCTGCTGTGCTCTACTGCATTGTACTCTGCTGTGCTCTGCTGTGCTCTACCTCATTGTACTCTGCTGTGCTCTACTGCATTGTACTCTGCTGTGCTCTACTACATTGTGCTCTGCTGTGCTCTACTACATTGTGCTCTACTGCATTGTACTCTGCGGTGCTCTACTGCATTGTACTCTGCAGTGCTCTACTGCATTGTACTCTGCAGTGCTCTACTGCATTGTACTCTGCTGTGCTCTACTGTGCTGCGATGTCCAAACTTGTGAAACATGTGAAGAATGACATTCATATCCATAATTATACAACCCATGATGTAATTCTGTTACCGTAATTCTGTTACCGGATGTAAATCCACTTCCCTTACTGTAGTTCAATAACCAAAAGATATGTTTTCAAACTCAAGGTGTCATGTCATACCTGACAGCCCATTCTTTCTGCAGACATCTTTGAATCTTAATTCCGAGTTGCATAAAAACAAGAGGGAGATTTTACCGTGATTCGGTTAACTAAGTTTGCATTTGCATAGTCCTTCCAGTAATATTTTTTTGTGGAAATTGTTAAACAAAGTTTGTGTGCATAGAGTTGTATGGTTTGGTAAACTTTAAAAGCAATGGTATTTGTTTGGCTTACATTTTAAAGTGAAAAACGGAGTCTCGGGCGTAATTGCGTTACTGTGGAATTGCCCTTATAAACTTGATAATATTGGTTAGTAACAGGGCATTTCAAATGTCTTGTTCTGTGTAACACCCTCCAGCTGTCGTCCATCTTCCCCATTATCCCCTGTGTATTTATACCTGTGTTCTCTGTTTGTCTGTTGCCAGTTCGTTTTGTTCGTGGAACCTACAAGCATTATGTTTCCCTGCTCCCACCTGTTCCTTGCTCCTGTTTTCTAGATTCCTGGTTCTGACCGTTCTGCCTGCCCTGAACCTGCCTGCCGTCCTGTACCTTTGCCCCACTACTCTGGATTAACGACCTCTGCCTGAACTGACCCTGAGCCTGCCTGCCGTCCTGTACCTTTGCCCCTGTTGTTGTAATAAACATTGTTACTTCGACAGTCTCCATCTGGGTCTTACCTTAAACGTGATAGAGGTTTTGTATTGTTTTTTCCATGCTGACGCAGCCCAGCAGCCCTATTACAGCGTAGTATGCAGCCTTGTATGTGTTTGTGATTGAACTGAATAACGTAGTAGAAATATAGTAGAAATATAAACCATACACTCTTTGACACAATCCCTGACTCCAATTGTCTCAAGGCCTAATGTTTTTGTACAGTGAGTGTGCAAAACATTAGGAACACCTGCTCTTTCCATGTCAGACTGACCAGGTGAATCCAGGTGAAAGCTATGATCCCTTATTGATGTCACCTGTTAAATCGACTTCGATCTCTGTATACAGTGGGGCAAAAAAGTATTTAGTCAGCCACCAATTGTGCAAGTTCTCCGACTTAAAAAGATGAGAGGCCTGTAATTTTCATCATAGGTACACTTCAACTATGACAGACAAAATGAGAAGAAAAAAATACAGAAAATCACATTGTAGAATTTTTTATGAATTTATTTGCAAATGATGGTGGAAAATAAGTATTTGGTCACCTACAAACAAGCAAGATTTCTGGCTCTCACAGACCTGTAACTTCTTCTTTAAGAGTCTCCTCTGTCCTCCACTCGTTACCTGTATTAATGGCACCTGTTTGAACTTGTTATCAGTATAAAAGACACCTGTCCACAACCTCAAACAGTCACACTCCAAACTCCACTATGGCCAAGACCAAAGAGCTGTCAAAGGACACCAGAAACAACATTGTAGACCTGCACCAGGCTGGGAAGACTGAATCTGCAATAGGTAAGCAGCTTGGTTTGAAGAAATCAACTGTGGGAGCAATTATTAGGAAATGGAAGACATACAAGACCACTGATAATCTCCCTCGATCTGGGGCTCCACGCAAGATCTCACCCCGTGGGGTCAAAATGATCAAAGGAACGGTGAGCAAAAATCCCAGAACCACACGGGGGGACCTAGTGAATGACCTGCAGAGAGCTGGGACCAAAGTAACAAAGCCTACCATCAGTAACACACTACGCCGCCAGGGACTCAAATCCTGCCGTGCCAGACGTGTCCCCCTGCTTAAGCCAGTACGTGTCCAGGCCCGTCTGAAGTTTGCTAGAGAGCATTTGGATGATCCAGAAGAAGATTGGGAGAATGTCATATGGTCAGATGAAACCAAAATATAACTTTTTGGTAAAAACTCAACTCGTCGTGTTTGGAGGACAAAGAATGCTGAGTTGCATCCAAAGAACACCATACCTACTGTGAAGCATGGGGGTGGAAAAATCATGCTTTGGGGCTGTTTTTCTGCAAAGGGACCAGGACGACTGATCCGTGTAAAGGAAAGAATGAATGGGGCCATGTATCGTGAGATTTTGAGTGAAAACCTCCTTCCATCAGCAAGGGCATTGAAGATGAAACGTGGCTGGGTCTTACAGCATGACAATGATCCCAAACACACCGCCCGGGCAACGAAGGAGTGGCTTCGTAAGAAGCATTTCAAGGTCCAGGAGTGGCCTAGCCAGTCTCCAGATCTCAACCCCATAGAAAATCTTTGGAGGGAGTTGAAAGTCCGTGTTGCCCAGCAACAGCCCCAAAACATCAGTGCTCTAGAGGAGATCTGCATGGAGGAATGGGACAAAATACCAGCAACAGTGTGTGAAAACCTTGTGAAGACTTACAGAAAACGTTTGACCTCTGTCACTGCCAACAAAGGGTATATAACAAAGTATTGAGATAAACTTTTGTTATTGACCAAATAGTTATTTTCCACCATAATTTGCTAATAAATTCATTAAAAATCCTACAATGTGATTTTCTGGCATTTTTTTTCTCATTTTGTCTGTCATAGTTGAAGTGTACCTATGATGAAAATTACAGGCCTCTCATCTTTTTAAGTGGGAGAACTTGCACAATTGGTGGCTGACTAAATACTTTTTTGCCCCACTGTATGAAAGGGAGGAGACAGGATAAAGAAGGATTTTTAAGCCTTGAGACAATTGAGACATTGTGTGTGTGTGTGTGCCATTCAGAGGGAAAATGGGCAAGAAAAAAGATTGAAATGCCTTTGAACAGGGTATGGTAGTAGGTGCCAAGCCCACTGGTTTGAGTGTGTCAAGAAACGCTGCTGTTTTTTTCACACTCAACAGTTTCCCATGTCTATCAAGGATGGTCCACCATACAAACGACATCTAGAAAACTTGACACGACAGTGGGAAGCCAACATGATGATCCAGCATCCCTGTGGAACACTTTCCACACCTTGTAGAGTCCATGCACTGACAAATTGAGGCTGTTCTAATGGGAAAACAGGGTGCAACTCAATATTAGTTCCTAATGTTTTATACACTCCGTGTATATGTCTATTATAACAAGGAAAGAGCTTCTCAATTTACCTGCCTGGGTCTGAAGACTCCGCCTGCGCACTGAAGTGTGCTGCAATAGGTAGCGTCTGAGCTCTGATTGGATACATGGCGTAGAGGGACGTTTCATATTGAAATGCAGACCTAATTTCTGTGACGAACAGTGAGAGGTTGGCCAGCACCTGACAATCAAAAGGTAGACGCATTTCTAACAAACGGGGAAAGTAGATCGATCATGATGGTGCTACAGTACTATTCCTCCTCAATGCCACTCCATTCAACCCATACATGCTCACTAGGCTTGGATGATATACCATTTATACTGGGGTATTCTGACAACCCATACATGCTCACTAGGCTTGGATGATATACCATTTATACTGGGGTATTCTGACAACACATACATGCTCACTAGGCTTGGATGATATACCATTTATACTGGGGTATTCTGACAACACATACATGCTCACTAGGCTTGGATGATATACCATTTATACTGGGGTATTCTGACAACACATACATGCTCACTAGGCTTGGATGATATACCATTTATACTGGGGTATTCTGACAACCCATACATGCTCACTAGGCTTGGATGATATACCATTTATACTGGGGTATTCTGACAACACATACATGCTCACTAGGCTTGGATGATATACCATTTATACTGGGGTATTCTGACAACACATACATGCTCACTAGGCTTGGATGATATACCATTTATACTGGGGTATTCTGACAACACATACATGCTCACTAGGCTTGGATGATATACCATTTATACTGGGGTATTCTGACAACACATACATGCTCACTAGGCTTGGATGATATACCATTTATACTGGGGTATTCTGACAACCCATACATGCTCACTAGGCTTGGATGATATACCATTTATACTGGGGTATTCTGACAACACATACATGCTCACTAGGCTTGGATGATATACCATTTATACTGGGGTATTCTGACAACACATACATGCTCACTAGGCTTGGATGATATACCATTTATACTGGGGTATTCTGACAACACATACATGCTCACTAGGCTTGGATGATATACCATTTATACTGGGGTATTCTGACAACCCATACATGCTCACTAGGCTTGGATGATATACCATTTATACTGGGGTATTCTGACAACCCATACATGCTCACTAGGCTTGGATGATATACCATTTATACTGGGGTATTCTGACAACACATACATGCTCACTAGGCTTGGATGATATACCATTTATACTGGGGTATTCTGACAACACATACATGCTCACTAGGCTTGGATGATATACCATTTATACTGGGGTATTCTGACAACACATACATGCTCACTAGGCTTGGATGATATACCATTTATACTGGGGTATTCTGACAACACATACATGCTCACTAGGCTTGGATGATATACCATTTATACTGGGGTATTCTGACAACCCATACATGCTCACTAGGCTTGGATGATATACCATTTATACTGGGGTATTCTGACAACCCATACATGCTCACTAGGCTTGGATGATATACCATTTATACTGGGGTATTCTGACAACACATACATGCTCACTAGGCTTGGATGATATACCATTTATACTGGGGTATTCTGACAACACATACATGCTCACTAGGCTTGGATGATATACCATTTATACTGGGGTATTCTGACAACACATACATGCTCACTAGGCTTGGATGATATACCATTTATACTGGGGTATTCTGACAACACATACATGCTCACTAGGCTTGGATGATATACCATTTATACTGGGGTATTCTGACAACACATACATGCTCACTAGGCTTGGATGATATACCATTTATACTGGGGTATTCTGACAACACATACATGCTCACTAGGCTTGGATGATATACCATTTATACTGGGGTATTCTGACAACACATACATGCTCACTAGGCTTGGATGATATACCATTTATACTGGGGTATTCTGACAACACATACATGCTCACTAGGCTTGGATGATATACCATTTATACTGGGGTATTCTGAAATACAGACGGTATGATTTTCAATACTGATAAAAAGTTGGGGGAACCTCCACCTCGCGGGGGCATGCTACGCCACTACTTATAACTATTGTGGCAGACAGCAGGGAGATGTAAGGGGAGTGGTAATTGAGGGGAGATATCTGGCAGGCCGCTGGCTCCACCCCCGAGCCTTATATGGACTTCCTGCCCCAACGTTAAGCCAGGGAGTACTTGGGGATAAAAGAGGAAGCAGCCTACAGAGTAGGAGAGAGCCAAGTACGTGATGAAGAGTGGAAGAAGAGAGAGCAATATATGTGAGATCACCCGTTGTTACCTGGACTGTCGGACTACCTCCCTTGTGTACGGGACTGGCTGAGGACCCGAGTGTGAGGATTACCCCTGGAAAACGGACCGGACAAAGAGACCGGCTTGTGGACTGTGAGGTGATTGGTGAATTCCCCCTTCTTCCCCAGTGTACCAAAATCCCTAATAAACTCCTCATTTGCATTCTATTTTCTGGTGCCTGATTTGTTATTGAACTTGGTGACATGGAAACGCCACACCCTTCAGCCTGCTACACTATTTATAAGTTAAGTATAACTATAAGAAATCTAAGCTCAGGACTCCAGCTATGCATGTGGTTTGCTGACTTGCTAGCTAAGTTGTTAGATGTCAAGATCAATCTTCTTGGTTACAGCAGAGATCTTCAATCAAGATCCCCTTTGCCCAAATTGTTGTGTGTCAAAAAAATTGCGACCCTTGTGTGCACTTCTGGTAATACAGTATACCCTGGTAACACTTAGGAGCGACACACACAACTTTTGTCTTCTTCTAATAACACAAAATACATTTTAAGCATTCACCAAGCACTATCAAAACAAATAACAAATCAAAATCATGTTCTAGCACTGTCGTCGATTTACGCTCTTCCAGTTGGTGAGGTAGTCAAGGAGCACCTGCCCACGGGCATCTAGGGATGAATATTTTCCCAAAAATCGACCAAGTTTCAATACCGGGAATAATTCATATTTATCTCGAGAGTACTGGGAAATACCGGAAAAATCAGAAGTGTTTTAAACCATGATAGGGTCACTCAGGGTTCTCCCAAAATAAGATGGCCGCTGCGCCACATTGCCATCTTGGCTGCGCCACTATGTAAAGATATCACATAAAGTGAAACTGATATTTAGTAATGACAGAATAACTTTTGAGTCAGGATTTTGGGTTGCAGTGGGATTGGGACTATAGGAAAATAGCCTAGGCTCTATATAAGGCTACGATGTGAGTCAATAGATAAATAATACAATTGACTTAGGCTACATTACTGCTAAATATTCCTGATCCGTGATAGATGAGCTACCACTTCCACTTGTCCAGCCAGAGATTAATGAACCAAATATACAGGCATTCATTGAAACAAAATCACATTGATTATCAGACAAGTCACAGCTTTTGATTAGGAGTAGGACAGGCTACTTACTACACGAGTGAAGAGCGAAGTCCACTTGTATAACATGCTAGCAAAATGTTCTGATCAGCTTAATTGTTAACAAATATCCAAATGGATATTCAGTGAAAACATTATTCTCAAAGCACCGCGAGGGCGCTGTCCCAATCAAAACGATGTGTGAAGTAAATACGCTATAGGTTAAAGGCTTCCACACAACAACCTGTTTGGATAATATGCAGAAAAATGTTTTGCCAATCTGCTTCTGCACATGTTGTGTATTTTGTGGAATTTCATTAGTGCAACATTGGGGGAAACCAGGGTGGGTCTGGTGGAGCCAGATTCACACTGGAATACTGTCCCTGCTTGGACGGGGAAAAGGTCATGGGTCACATAAATAAAAAGGAGTGAGAGAGTAGTGAAGAGGAAAACTAGGTATTATTAGCTGACGTCAGTCAGATCACCATCATGTGGAACTGAAATGGTACCGTTTTCTTGTTTTCCTTGTTGGGGAAACCTGTGGTTGAGGAGGAAATATAATGTTTCCTTGTTGGGGAGACCTGTGGTTGAGGAGGAAATATAATGTTTCCTTGTTGGGGAAACCTGTGGTTGAGGAGGAAATATAATGTTTCCTTGTTGGGGAGACCTGTGGTTGAGGAGGAAATATAATGTTTCCTTGTTGGGGAAACCTGTGGTTGAGGAGGAAATATAATGTTTCCTTGTTGGGGAGACCTGTGGTTGAGGAGGAAATATAATGTTTCCTTGTTGGGGAAACCTGTGGTTGAGGAGGAAATATAATGTTTCCTTGTTGGGGAAACCTGTGGTTGAGGAGGAAATATAATGTTTCCTTGTTGGGGAAACCTGTGGTTGAGGAGGAAATATAATGTTTCCTTGTTGGGGAGACCTGTGGTTGAGGAGGAAATATAATGTTTCCTTGTTGGGGAAACCTGTGGTTGAGGAGGAAATATAATGTTTCCTTGTTGGGGAAACCTGTGGTTGAGGAGGAAATATAATGTTTCCTTGTTGGGGAGACCTGTGGTTGAGGAGGAAATATAATGTTTCCTTGTTGGGGAGACCTGTGGTTGAGGAGGAAATATAATGTTTCCTTGTTGGGGAAACCTGTGGTTGAGGAGGAAATATAATGTTTCCTTGTTGGGGAGACCT
Organism: Oncorhynchus mykiss; assembly: GCF_013265735.2. Lineage (NCBI taxonomy): Eukaryota > Metazoa > Chordata > Actinopteri > Salmoniformes > Salmonidae > Oncorhynchus > Oncorhynchus mykiss. Next base: position 88,034,758 of record NC_048569.1, read on the forward strand.
GTGGTTGAGGAGGAAATATAATGTTTCCTTGTTGGGGAAACCTGTGGTTGAGGAGGAAATATAATGTTTCCTTGTTGGTGAAACCTGTGGTTGAGGAGGAAATATAATGTTAAAGAGCAACTTCACCTAAAAACCAACTTCTCATTCAGAAAACAGCCTATGTGCATCGATATGAGTCAGAAACATGTATTTTACTGTCAAAATTGACTACAAAGTGTAAATTAGGATAATTCTGGTCATGAAGTCAGTCTCATCCAAAACAGAGTTTTATATTTGAGTATGTCACAACGTAAATGAAGGTTGGATTAATATCAATCCTGCCCACAGCTGACAGCACACAAGTATCATCAGTTCGGAGTGCAGCTGCACGCCACCTGATCGTAGTTAGAAGACTCAAGAGGCAAAGCACAGGCATATTGGGAGTGGCTAACAAGCTGCTGCATGGTTAGAAAACCAGGCCTACATGGAATACAAAACAGCTAGCGGAAGTTTTTAATCTGATAATGTTCCACGTTCTTACCTCCACACCAGTCAGGAAAGAGTGCTTTGTCCTGCAAACAAATGATATACTGAAAAATATGATATGCAACATTTCTCATTAGCTGGCTAGCCAGATCGCCAATTCAGGATTTTAAAACTGACCGGTTCTTCATAATTGACACATTACTGAATTAACTAGTTAATTTAACTTTGGTTGCTCGCCTAAACAGCTGACGAGATTGCTTGCTATCGGTAGTGTTCAACGTTTGCTAATTAGCTTGGCTAGTGGGCTGATGTCAAAAACACACGCTCAGCGTTACATGCCCCAATGATCAGATGTAACATTCATATGAAAGTAATTTGTTGAACATTTTAACATCATATGCATTTCCAACTGTTTGGGGTTTTAGGCTGGGTTTCTGTACAAGCACTTTGTGCCATCTGCTGATGTAAAATGGGCTTTATAAATAAATGTGATCGATTGATTGAATAAATAACCGTTATACTCATGTTATACTCATGTTATACTCAGCGTTATACTCAGCGTTATACTCATATCTCATGAAGTTGTTGTTTAGAAATATTCTAGCTAGTGTTCTCCCAAGAAATGGTAGAATGAGAGTGCCTTGATGTCATCACTCTGGGCATCATGTGACACAAAGTTTATCCTAATGAATGGAGATTCCCATCTGAACGACAGGCGGAACATTTGTCTAAAATACACACCCACAAGCACTTTTTGAATGGTCAAATGCACATTCCACAGTTGTAAATGTTAGGGATTTCTGAACATTTGCACACAAATCATTCTACATTTGTTCAAATGGGAGTTTTATTTGTGAGCTATGTTGAATACATTTACAGTTCATGGATTTATGTGTGATTTATGGTGAATATTTGTGAAATATTTTGACATATTCACAGATTATGGTTTATTTGGGAAATATTTGTACATATTTACGGATTGTGGTTTTATTTACAAAATATTTGTATATATTCACAGATCACTAGTTTTATTTGCAGATCATGTTGAATATACGCACAGATCATGTTGAATTATCGCACAGATCATGTTGAATTATCGCACAGATCATGTTGAATAATCGCACAAATCATGTTGAATATACGCACAGATCATGGTAGACACACTTACAGAATAAAGAAACAAATCTCCATACAGAATCCCCTTTGAGGCTGGTGTGAACGACGCTGGGGGGAGGAGACAGAGCCGCAGGAGAGGAGGGAGGAGAGGGAGGAGGAGAGACACAGAGCAGCAGGGGAGGAGGGAGGAGAGGGGGGAGGAGAGACAGAGCCACAGGGGAGGAGGGAGGAGAGGGAGGAGAAGAGACACAGAGCCGCAGGGGAGGAGGGAGGAGAGGGGGGAGGAGAGACAGAGCCACAGGGGAGGAGGGAGGAGAGGGAGGAGAAGAGACAGAGCCGCAGGGGAGGAGGGAGGAGAGGGGGGAGGAGAAGACACAGAGCCGCAGGGGAGGAGGGAGGAGAGAGAGGAGAGACACAGAGCCGCAGGGGAGGAGGGAGGAGAGGGAGGAGGAGAGACACAGAGCGGCAGGGGAGGAGGGAGGAGAGGGAGGAGGAGACACAGAGCCGCAGGGGAGGAGGGAGGAGAGGGAGGAGGAGAGACAGAGCGGCAGGGGAGGAGGGAGGAGAGGGAGGAGGAGACACAGAGCCGCAGGGGAGGAGGGAGGAGAGGGAGGAGGAGACACAGAGCCGCAGGGGAGGAGGGAGGAGAGGGAGGAGAGGGGGGAGGAGACAGAGCCGCAGGGGAGGAGGGAGGAGAGGGAGGAGGAGACACAGAGCCGCAGGGGAGGAGGGAGGAGAGGGAGGAGAGGGGGGAGGAGACAGAGCCGCAGGGGAGGAGGGAGGAGAGGGAGGAGGAGACACAGAGCCGCAGGGGAGGAGGGAGGAGGAGAGACACAGAGCCGCAGGGAAGGAGGGAGGAGAGGGAGGAGGAGAGACACAGAGCCGCAGGGGAGGAGGGAGGAGAGGGAGGAGGAGACACAGAGCCGCAGGGGAGGAGGGAGGAGAGGGAGGAGGAGACACAGAGCCGCAGGGGAGGAGGGAGGAGAGGGAGGAGGAGACACAGAGCCGCAGGGGAGGAGGGAGGAGAGGGAGGAGGAGACACAGAGCCGCAGGGGAGGAGGGAGGAGAGGGAGGAGGAGACACAGAGCCGCAGGGGAGGAGGGAGGAGAGGGAGGAGGAGACACAGAGCCGCAGGGGAGGAGGGAGGAGGTGAGACACAGAGCCACAGGGGAGGAGGGAGGAGAGAGGAGAGGGAGGAGAGGGAGGAGAGGGAGGAGGAGAGACACAGAGCCACAGGGGAGGAGGGAGGAGAGGGAGGAGGAGAGACAGAGCCGCAGGGGAGGAGGGAGGAGAGGGAGGAGAGACAGAGCCGCAGGGGAGGAGGGAGGAGAGGGAGGAGGAGAGACAGAGCCGCAGGGAAGGAGGGAGGAGAGGGAGGAGGAGAGACAGAGCCGCAGGGGAGGAGGGAGGAGGTGAGACACAGAGCCACAGGGGAGGAGGGAGGAGAGGGAGGAGAGGGAGGAGGAGAGACACAGAGCCACAGGGGAGGAGGGAGGAGAGGGAGGAGGAGAGACACAGAGCCGCAGGGGAGGAGGGAGGAGAGGGAGGAGAGGGGGGAGGAGAGACAGAGCCGCAGGGGAGGAGGGAGGAGGTGAGACACAGAGCCACAGGGGAGGAGGGAGGAGAGAGGAGAGGGAGGAGAGGGAGGAGAGGGAGGAGGAGAGACACAGAGCCACAGGGGAGGAGGGAGGAGAGGGAGGAGGAGAGACAGAGCCGCAGGGGAGGAGGGAGGAGAGGGAGGAGAGACAGAGCCGCAGGGGAGGAGGGAGGAGAGGGAGGAGGAGAGACAGAGCCGCAGGGAAGGAGGGAGGAGAGGGAGGAGGAGAGACAGAGCCGCAGGGGAGGAGGGAGGAGAGGGAGGAGGAGAGACAGAGCCGCAGGGGAGGAGGGAGGAGAGGGAGGAGGAGACACAGAGCCGCAGGGAGGAGAGGGAGGAGGAGAGACACAGAGCCGCAGGGGAGGAGGGAGGAGAGAGAGGAGACACAGAGCCGCAGGGGAGGAGGGAGGAGAGGGAGGAGGAGAGACAGAGCCGCAGGGAAGGAGGGAGGAGAGGGAGGAGGAGAGACAGAGCCGCAGGGAGGAGAGGGAGGAGGAGAGACACAGAGCCGCAGGGGAGGAGGGAGGAGAGGGAGGAGGAGAGACAGAGCCGCAGGGAAGGAGGGAGGAGAGGGAGGAGGAGAGACAGAGCCGCAGGGGAGGAGGGAGGAAAGGGAGGAGGAGAGACACAGAGCCACAGGGAAGGAGGGAGGAGGAGAGACAGAAAATACACGCAATCTAGTAGGATTTATTCTAATGCAGACGGCTGGAGGACGCTTGTGTGTAATCCCTGTGGAGAGGGAAAGGGGCCCGGCACTGATACAGAGAGAGAGAGAGAGAGACAGACACGGGTCATATTGGAAGTGACACAGGAGAGAGGGAGACTGGTGTGCTGCCTGAGAAAGGGCTGCCGGGCCAGTTTACTGGGCTAAATGAGCTTCTTGGCAGTGTTGTGACCAGGCTAGAGGTGTGAAAGGAGATGGGGTCGGCAAGGCAGGGAGCCTAGAGGTGGTGTGCTGATTGTAGAGCACACTTTGTTATGGGGGGATACAAAATGTCAGGGGCCACTGCTCTTCTGGAAAATCTTGGTTTGTTTACTAATATGACTTATATGACTCTTCTCTTCCCTCTCTTCTACCCTCACCTCTCCTCCACTCTTCACTTGCCCTTATTTTTTCTTTGATTTCCTCTCTGCTAGTCTGTTCTTCTCCCATCTCCTCTCCTCTGTTCTGTCCCCCTCTCCTTCATTCTCCCATCTCATCCTCTCTCCCCTGTCCCCCTCTCCTTCATTCTCCCATCTCATCCTCTCTCCCCTGTCCCCCTCTCCTTAATTCTCCCATCTCATCCTCTCTCCCCTGTCCCCCTCTCCTTCATTCTCCCATCTCATCCTCTCTCCCCTGTCCCCCTCTCCTTCATTCTCCCATCTCATCCTCTCTCCCCTGTCCCCCTCTCCTTCATTCTCCCATCTCCTCCTCTCTCCCCTGTCCCCCTCTCCTTAATTCTCCCATCTCATCCTCTCTCCCCTGTCCCCCTCTCCTTCATTCTCCCATCTCATCCTCTCTCCCCTGTCCCCCTCTCCTTCATTCTCCCATCTCATCCTCTCTCCCCTGTCCCCCTCTCCTTCATTCTCCCATCTCCTCCTCTCTCCCCTGTCCCCCTCTCCTTCATTCTCCCATCTCCTCCTCTCTCCCCTGTCCCCCTCTCCTTCATTCTCCCATCTCCTCTCCTCTGTTCTGTCCCCCTCTCCTTCATTCTCCCATCTCCTCCTCTCTCCCCTGTCCCCCTCTCCTTCATTCTCCCATCTCCTCCTCTCTCCCCTGTCCCCCTCTCCTTTGTTGTGGTTTTAGCTGGCGATGTGGGGCTTGGGGAGCCACTGGAAGCAGTACTGGCATCTGCTGGAGAGCTTGGTGAGCCGCCAGTGGTAATCCCTTTGGCAACCAGTCGTGCCGTTGGATTTATCTCCAACCGGTCAGCTGATGCCCTCTCTGGGGGTTAAACAAGTGGGCACAGCCTCCTTGGCCTGCTCCTATGGCGCTCTCCTTTCCTCTCTTCCAGGTTGACTACCATGCATACCTTCTAAGATCCTGGCATTTTAAAGCACCAGGCATGGCACGGGAGACCTGTGAGCCAGCACCATGAAATGCCACCCAGCTCTCATTGGCTAGGGGAAACATGCCTCCGAGGAGTGGAGAAGAAGGGACGGGAGAGATGGAGAGAGATGAGTGCAATGGAAGAGAGAGATGTAGAGGGATGACTTGAGACAGAGAAAAAGTCTCATCCCAGTCTGGCTGGTGGGTTGACACTTGGACAAGGAGATAATGTTTGATATTGTCTATGCTTTCTGGGGACCAGCATCCCTGTCATTGACCTGTGTGTGGTTAGAGCAATAACTGTATCTATGAATGGACAAAGCCATCAATCACTTGACACCATTTATTCCTAAATGAACACTAAATAGCGCATTGAAGCAAAATGTAGTGGGTTAAGATGGCGTCTCATGGAGAAAAAGATGCGCAGTTTGAGCTACTACAGGAAATTACTTTGCAGGCTAGCAATAACAGGGATGCTGGATTCCACGCTTCAAGATTGCTTCGATCACGTGGACTGGGATATGTTCCGGATAGTATCGGACAACAACATTGATGTATACACTGATTCGGTGAGCGAGGTTACTAGCAAGTGTATCAGTGCTGTTGTACCCACGGTGACTATTAAAACCTTCCCCAACCAGAAACCGTGGATTGATGGCAGCATTCTGCGCAAAACTGAAAGCGTGAACCACTGCTTTTAATCAGGGCAAGGCGACCGGAAACATGACCAAATACAAACAGTGTAGCTATTCCCTTCGCAAGGCAATCAAACAAGCTAAGCGTCAGTATAGAGACAAAGTAGAGTCGCAATTCAATGGCTCAGACATGAGACGTATGTCACAGGGTCTACAGTCAATCACGGATTACAAAAAGAAAAACAGCCCTGTCGCGGACACCAATGTCTTGCTTCCAGACAAATTAATCAACTTCTTTGCTCGCTTTGAGGACAATACAGTGCCACCGACACGGCCCGCTACCAACACCTGTGGGCTCTCCTTGACTGCGGCCAATGTGAGTAAAACATTTAAACATGTTAACCCTCGCATGGCTGCCGGCCCAGATGGCATCCCTAGCCGGGTCCTCAGAGCATGCGCAGACCAGCTGGCTGGTCAATCCCTATCCCAGTCTGCTGTTCCCACATGCTTCAAGAGGGCCACCATTATGTTCATGTTCCCAAGAGAGCTAAGGTAACTGACTATTGCCCCGTAGCACTCACTTCCGTCATCATGAAGTGCTTTGAGAGACTAGTCAAGGATCATATCACCCCCACCCTACCTGACACCCTAGACCCACTCCAATTTGCTTACTGCCCCAATAGGTCCACAGACGACGCAATCGCAATCACACTGCACTCTGCCCTAACCCATCTGGACAAGAGAAACCTACGTAAGAATGCTGTTCATCGATTACAGCTCAGCATGTAACACCATAGTGGCCTCCAAACTCGTCATTAAGCTCGAGACCCTGGGTCTCGACCCTGCACTGTCCAACTGGATCCTGGGCTTTCTGACGGGTCGCCCCCAGGTGATGAGGGTAGGAAACAACATCTCCACCCCACTGATCCTCAACACTGGGGCCCTACAAGGGTGCGTTCTCAGCCCTCTCCTGTACTCCCTGTTCACCCATGACTGCGTGGCCATGCACGCCTCCAACTCAATCATCAAGTTTGCAGACGACACTACAGTGGTAGGCTTGATTACCAACAACAACGAGACGGCCTACAGGGAGGAGGTGAGGGCCCTCGGAGTGTGGTGTCAGGAAAATAACATCACACTCAACGTCAACAAAACAAAGGAGATGATCGTGGACTTCAGGAAACAGCAGAGGGAGCACCCCCCCCCCCCCCCCCCCCCCCCCCTATCCACATCGACGGGACAGTAGTGGAGAAGGTGGAAAGTTTTAAGTTCCTCAGCGTGGTGAAGAAGGTGCAGCAGCACCTCAGGAAGCTGAAGAAATTCGGCTTGTCACCAAAAACACTCACAAACTTTTACAGATGCACAATCGAGAGCATCCTGTCGGGCTGTATCACCATCAGGTATGGCAGCTGCTCCGCCCATAACCGTAAGGCACACCAGAGGGTAGTGAGGTCTGCACAACGCATTACCGGGTGCAAACTACCTGCCCTCCAGGACACCTACACCACCCGATGTCACAGGAAGGCCAAAAAGATCATCAAGGACAACAACCACCCGAGCCACTGCCTGTTCACCCCGCTAGAAGGCGAAGTCAGTACAAGTGCATCAAAGCTGGGACCCGAGAGACTGAAAAACAGCTTCTATCTCAAGGCCATCAGACTGTTAAATAGCCATCACTAACATTGAGGGGCTGCTGCCAACATACTGACTCAAATCTCTAGCCACTTTAATAATTAAAAATTGGATGTAACAAACGTATCACTAGTCACTTATAAACAATGCCACTTTATATAATGTTTACATACCCTACATTACTCATCTCATATGTATATACTGTACTATATTCCATCTAATGCATCTTACCTATGTTGCTATGTCGGCCATCGCTCATCCATATATTTATATGTACATATTCTTATTCACTCCTTTACACTTGTGTGTATAAGCTAGTTGTTGTGAAATTGTTAGATTACTTGTTAGGTATTACTGCACGCTCAGAACTAGAAGCACAAGCATTTCACTACACTCGCATTAACATCTGCTAACCATGTGTATGTGACCAATTAAATGTGATTTGATTTGATTTAGCTCAGTGCTGCCCCCTCTTATTTAGTCACTCAAATTGAAGGCCGGCCCCGGGTACTGCAGGCTGCCATTAGCAACTAAATTATCCTTAGAACTTCTTCTATGTGTGATTTTTAAATAATCGGTTCAAGAACATACATCTGGTGTATTAGAAGCACTTATTGGTACCATGATTGTCTTCTAAACGTTTTATTTATTTACACAAAAGATTGCCATCTTTCTATTCACTATAATGAGGGAACCTGTTTTCTGCTAACAATGCCTGCAGTACCCCGGTCGGCCTTCAACTTCCGTGCTTCAAATCAAATAAAATCACATTTTATTTGTCACATGTGCCAAATACAACAGGTACTGTGAAATGCCTACTTACAAGCCCAACAATGCAGTTAAGAAAAATAACAGTTAAGAAAATATTTACCAAAATAAAACAATAAATGAGCAACAAAGAAATAGCAAAAACAAGGTCATATAAAGGGGGTACCGGTGCCGAGTCAATGTGCAGGTTAGTCGAGGTAATTGAGGTAATATGTACAGTACCAGTCAAAAGTTTGGACACACCTACTAATTCAAGGGTTTTTCTTTATTTTTTACTATTTTCTACATTGTAGAATAATAGTGAAGACATCAAAACTATGAAGTAACACATATGGACTCATGTAGTAACCAAAAAAAAGTGTTAAACAAATATAAATAGATTTTTGATTTTAGATTCTTCAAAGTAGCCACCCTTTGCCTTGATGACAGCTTTGCACAGTCTTGGCATTCTCTCAACCAGCTTCATGAGGTAGTCACCTTGAATGCATTTCAATTAACAGGTGTGCCTGGTATAGAGATCCTGGATGGCAGGAAGCTTAGCCCCAGGTTGGCCCCAGCTTGGCCCCAGTGATGTGCTTGGCCGTACACACTACCCTCTGTAGCACCTAGTGGTCGGAGGCCGAGCAGTTGCCATACCAGGCAGTGATGCAACTTGTCAGGATGCTCTCGATGGTGCAGCTGTAGGATCTGAGGATCTGAGAACCCATGCCAAATATTTTCTTGGTGTGATTGTTGGTGATGTAGACACCAAGGAACTTAAAGCTCTGTTCCACTACAGCTCCGTCGAGAATGGGAGCGTGCTCGGCCCTCCTCTTCCTGTAGTCCATGATCATCTCCTTTGTCTTGATCACGTTGAGGGAGAGGTTGTTGTCCTGACACCACACTGCCAATTCTTTGACCACCTCCCTATAAGCTGTCTCATCATTGTCAGTGATCGACAAACTTAATGATGGTGTTGGAGTCGTGCTTGGCCACGCAGTCATGGATGAACAGAGAATACAGGAGGGGACTAAGCTCGCACCCCTGAGGGGCCCCCGTGTTGAGGATCAGCGTGGCAGATGTGTTGTTGCTTACCCTTAACACCTGGGGGCGGCCCGTTAGGAAGTCCAGGATCCAGTTGCAGAGGGAGGTGTTAAGTCCCAAGGTCCTTAGCTTAGTGATGAGCTTTGAGGGCACTATGGTGTTGAACGCTGAGATGTAGTCAATGAACAGCATTCTCGGGCCTCCCGGGTGGCGCAGTGGTTAAGGGCGCTGTACTGCAGTGCCAGCTGTGCCATCAGAGTCCCTGGGTTTGCGCCCAGGCTCTGTCGTAACCGGCCGCGACCGGGAGGTCCGTGGGGCGACACACAATTGGTCGGTAGGGATCTCCTTGTCTCATCGCGCACCAGCGACTCCTGTGGCGGGCCGGGCGCAGTGCGCGCTAGCCAAGGTTGCCAGGTGCACGGTGTAGCCTCCGACACATTGGTGCGGCTCGCTTCTGGGTTGGATGCGCGCTGTGTTAAGAAGCAGTACGGCTGGTTGGGTTGTGTATCGGAGGACGCATGACATTCATCCTTCGTCTCTCCCGAGCCCGTACGGGAGTTGTAGCAATGAGACAAGACAGTAGCTACTACAACAATTGGATACCACAAAAATTGGGGAAAGGGGTCAAATTTAAAAAAAAAAAAATGAACAGCATTCTCACGTAGGTGATCATTTTGTCCAGGTGGGAAAGGGCTGTGTGGAGTGCAATTGAGATAGAGTCATCTGTGGATCTGTTGGGGCGGTATGCAAATTGGAGTTCTTGGACACAGGGACAATGGTGGTCTGCTTAAAACATGTAGGTATTACAGACTCTGTCAGGGAGAGGCTGAAAATGTCAGTGACGACACTTGCCAGTTGGTCAGCGCATGCTCGGAGTATACGTCCTGGTAATCCATCTGGCCCAAGGCCTTGTGAATGTTGACCTGTTTAAAGATCTTACTCACATCGGCTACGGCGAGCGTGATCACACAGTCATCTTGAACAGTAGGTAGTCTCATGCATGCTTCAGTGTTGTTTGCCTCGAAGCATGCATACAGAGGGGGCAGTCATTCTCCCCTGGGCTAGAGGGAACATGTCCAACACAGTATTTGCAATCGAGGGCACTGCTTTCATTTTTTTATATATTTTTTTTTATTTAAGAAACAAATAAATAAAAATGTAGCTTACAGCACCTGGTACTCCCAGGTGGGACCCTGCATAACTACTGAGATCAGATGAGATCAGGCATGTTCAGGGTGGTATGACCACAAGCTTGTTTTTTACCCCATTTTATCCCCGAATTACGACATTGGCTCATCGCTGCAACTCCCCAATGGGCTCAGAAAAGGTGAAGGTTGAGTAATGCGTCCTCCAAATCATGACCCGCCTGGCCGCGCTACTTCTTATCACACTGCTCACTTAACCGGGAAGTCAGCCACACCAATGTGTCGGAGGAAACACTGTTCGAATGACCACCAAAGTCAGCTTGCAGGCACCCAGCCCTGCCACAAGGAGTCGTTAGAGCGTGATGAGCCAATGAAAGCTCACCTGTCCAAATCCTCCCCTCCCACGGACGGCACTGGGCCAATTGTGCGCCGTCTTATATGGCTCCCAGTCACGGTTGGCTGTGACACAGCCTAGGATCGAACCCCAGGCTGCTGCGCCACTCAGGATCTTGTTTTCTGCTAACAATGCCTGCAGTAACCCAGTCTGCCTTTAACTTCCGTGCATCAATGAGAGGGGGCAGTCATTCTCCCCTGGGCTAGAGGGAACAACCCTGTATTTGTAATTGAGGGCACTGCCCTTCAAATAACAAGATCAACCCACTTCAGGACAAAAGCTATGTTTATAGATCTGTTGCAGTATTGTGACACGAGAACAGCTCATTAAAAACAAATCTCTTTTCCATCGAGTATCTCCACTAAATAGCCAATAATCCTCATATGTAGCCAAACAATGTTAGACAAGCTTGTAAATGTCACACTGTGCAGTGTTTATAGATATGTTGCAGTATTGTGACACAAGAACAGCTTATTAAAAACAAATCTCTTTTCCATCGAGTATCTCCACTAAATAGCCAATAATCCTCATCTGTAGCCAATCAACGTTAGACACGCTTGTAAATGTCACGCTGTGCAGAGGACCACAAATATTAAGAGTGCGCATTGCAGCGCTGCTACTGGCTATGACACGGGGAGACGTTAATCAATTGACCACTATAATATAACCATTCAACCAATTAGCTGCATGACAAATGTTTAATGCAGGGGTGTCAAACACAGGGGTGTTCAATCCTGCCCGCGGGTGGTTTAAGTTAAACAATAGAATGAACATAGAAATGGGAGTTATATATCTGTCATTCTCATTGAAAGCAAGACGCCGTAGACCTGTTGTTCTATGTGTTCTATTTCTATGTTTACGTTTTTGTATCTTTTACTTTCAGTTTTGTACACCATCTTTAAAACAGATGAAAATACTATATTTTTGGTTGTAGAAAATATATTTCACAGCAGTTTAGATGGTACAGTGATTCTCTACACAATGACTGCTTGTTTTGACACATAAACTGAAATTAGACAAACTATTTAGCAACCAGGAAATGGCGGAGTGATTTCTGCATATTGCACCTTTAACCCATGGGGGGTGAACAAACTCAATATACAATTACAAAAACCAAATCGAAACTGTGTAGAAATGATAATAGGACTACATGCAAACAGTTTCTTGACTGTGTCCAGCTCCCTAATAATCACCTAAATGAAAGCTAGACAGAGCATCGAAAATTCCAAAAACAATGGGAAAGGGAGATACCTAGTCAGCTATACAACTGAATGCCTTGAACTGAAATGTGTCTTCTGCATCAGAGGTGTGGGGGGCTGCCTTAATCAACATCCACATCTTCAGAGCCCAGGGAACAGTGGGTTAACTGCCTTGCTCGGGGGCAGAAGGACAGATTTTTACCTTTTCAACTAAGGGACTCAATCCAGCAACCTTTCCCTTACTGGCCCAACACTCGAACCACTAGGCTACCTGGATAGCTTTAGATAATTTTGATGGCGAAGAAATATAAACATTTTCAGTGTGTCCCTTCAAACTTCGATGAAGACCGAATGCGGCTCTCTACAAATTTAGCTTATTTGCTAATCTGACTGATTATAAAATGACAAGATCAATTGAAGTCCCAATTAAGTTAACTTTCCAGGTATCAATAATTATTTCAGACCATTATTTTTCAATAGATGGGTTAATGGTGCAATATTGCAGAAAATGCTCCACCATTTCCTGGTTGATAAAATAAAGAATAGTTTGCCTAATTTCAGTTTATGTGACAGAACAAGCAGTCATTGTGTAGAGAATCATCCAAACCACTGTGAAAAAAATTTCCATAACCAAAAATATTGTATTTTCAGCTGTTTGAAACTGGTGTACAAGACCGAAAGTAAAAGATTCAAAAACGAAACTGAAGAACGGGAAGCATAGAAATAGCACACATAGAACAACAGATCTACAGCTTCTTAGACTTCCTTTCGATGAGAGTGACAGATCTATAACTCATATTTCTATGTACATTTGGTCAGGTCCCCAAAAAGTTACATATTGCAGCTTAAATACAATGTGTCTAGGAAAACAGCCACATTCACATGCACTCAGCAGTGGCAATGTGAACTTCATATCCACATTATCCACATTACATATCCACATAAAAACTCCCAACACCTGCTCTGGTGACCGTATTTACAATGCTTATTGAAGCTCTGTGGCGCCTCTGCAATGGGGATCATATGTACAGCGCAGCAGTATTAGTTGGACAGGTGGTGTTACTTACGACAGTTTTCTTCATCGCTGTTATCAGAGCAGTCGTCGTCATCGTCACATCTCCAGAGAGTAGGTACACACCTTCCGTTCTTGCATTGAAACTGACCCGTTTCACAATCCGTATCCGTATGAGTCCCTGTAGACCGAAGAAGATAAAGACGTAAAGATAAAGACGTAAATACAACATTAAATCATGTTCAATCTTTGATATTAATGTTGCATCGATCTACAATAAAGGTTTAGAGAGTTCTGTTGATACAACGTTGAAACATGGGTTAAATGTTGGACACGAAGTGATGGTTAATTGACCCTGATACAGTACATTGTTATTAGGCTACAACACTGTATGGGGGGAAAAGAGTACCCTCTACGATGAGCAAAACATCAATTGAGAACAGAAAGGGAAAGCAAGTTGAATTAAATTGGCACTTAAAGCCTATATGGGAATTATTTAAATCTCATCGTTTCAAATTGGAATGCAAAACTACAACTGTTAGACTAACAGCCATAATTCGTTTCTTTATTTTATTGTAGCCTAACTTAAGAATGTTTTTTTGTTGTTGTGAATGTTGACAGCTGCCGTTCAACACAATGTAACGTAGGCTACAACAGCCTTATAAAGCAACTCAAATTATAATGCTGACTGAATAAAAAAATGTGAGCACCAGTGTATTGAATAAATTAGGAAATGATGGAACAACACTGCAACCCCTTCCATTCCACGTATCCCTAGGTTTTGTGAGCATGTGTATTGTGTCCCAAAGCTAGGTTACCTTCTCTTCCGTATGTCATTCAAGCACATGTTGGCTACCTCCCGCCTATTGTAATTTACCAGGCTCTCACGTCACCATAGACTGGTTTCATGTTGTGGAATAGGTAACCAACAGCAGAGCATAGGATGTGCTATAAAATAGTATTTAGTGCAGGTAAACTTATATCCACCTTCGTGATGACTATTGGTAATAGGAAGCGCATCTAGCCTATTCTACACTGGCTTTTTCAGTTCTGTCTGTAACGTCGCTTCCCCATTCGAAATGAAAAATATATCCCTCACCCGTAATCAATGAGATTGAGAAAAATGCATTCTTACCTTGGGTGGAGTGGAGCTCCAATAGTAACACATGTAGGAGCATTAGCTTCCCGACTTCTGTCCACATCTTTAAAAGAAGAGGTGATTCGTAGTTTTGTTCATTAAAAAAATACTGAACGAAGCAAACCACCTCTTCCCCTCGCTATGCAACGCCGCTCACTCGCTCTGCCTTGGCTTGGCTGATCGGCTCGAGACTCCCTGCCTCAGTAGCAATTTCAATCAATGACGTTTATGGGAGGGATTGAGCCTGCAGTAATGTAGTGAAACTGAGCACATGGAAACCATATCAGTTGGCGAACTGACCTAGCATCTTCAAAGTACAGTAATTAGGGTAGAAATAATTTCACTGAATATGTTCTCGATCTGTGTGTTTCCTGGAGATTATGTAGTCTTTTCCTATCCATCTATACTATTTGAGTAATAACCAGAATATTAGTTTTATTGAGCTGTGTGTGGCACTAGCCTACATTGATTATCTATCAGACAACTTGTGATCAATTCATATCAAACATATCTCAAATATGACAAAATATATACCGTTTTTGTTTAGATTTTTGGAATCAAGATACATCTTCCAACACTTCAATTGTGCAGATTGTATAATTTCTCTAAATCTCAATTTCTATCAAAACGTGGGTTGATGTTTCCCTAGACACTGATGTACAGTAGGGATCCGCTTGGGGCTTGACGTGACATGAATTGGAGCAGAAGGGCAAACCAAGAAGTTACACACAATCTCTATGGGGAGTCAGTCAGTGGCAAATCAACTGGAAGAAACACAGTTTATTGAGCAATTGTGGACTGACACATTTACAGTAAAACAGTCATAAATACGTGACTCACAACAAGGGGACTGCAGCCCAACATTGTCAACAACCAGACACGGTCTTGTTTGCACATTTTGACAGTTATACCTGATGAGAATTGCCCTACAATATATGCATATTGGTTTATAATGTGTGATCAGCTAGGTTTCCATCCAATTAGCGGCAGATTTGAATGGGAATACTCTAAAATCAGCATGAAGAAAACATGTTCATTTTTCCACCAGTGGTGTGTTTCTACCAAATGGACGTGTTGCTGATACTGAATCAGTGCATGATAACATAGTGCACACAACATGTACTCAGACCAGTGGCGACACGTCATTCAGGGCAGGTGGGGCAACAACTAAAAATCTGTTGTTGTTGCCTGTTGTGCATGTTATTTTGGCATTAATATGTGTCACATATCAGTTAAATAACAAAGAGAGTTGCACAGTCTATGTATAAACACCCAGTAATTTATTGGGTAAATCACCAACGTTTCGGCATCACTGTGCCTTCTTCAGGGTAATGTCATGAATGCTTCAACCAGGTTATGTAGACAAACCACTGACAATAGTGAGGGGTGTGTCATAATTTAATTAGAATGAATGAAGTGAAACTGTTAAGAAAACAATAGTTTATACCATATTTACTATATAAGGCTATTGTTATCATATGGAAACATAATTAAATAGTGTCCATAACATTAGCATCAACATGCATTATTGTTTGAATCAATATCACATACATATTCAATTGTTTCCTATTTCATAAACAAAATGTATTACATGTAATCTGTTGGTTCAACCATAATGCATAATACGCATCATCAACAGGGGAAACATATTGGGTGTAAGATGATAAGCTGTAGAAAGAATAGATCCATTTATAAGACTCGTTTATAAACGAGAGAATTGTTCATAAGAAGGGCCTGAGATCAAAGTCAATATTCAGACCACTAGGGGTCAATGTTTTTAGACAGGATACCCAGTAAGCCTCCCTTTGTAGTAGTAGGATCTCGATGTTACCTCCTCTCCTTGGTAAAGCAACATGCTCAATGCCTGTGTATTTGTAGGGAGGAGATTGGATGGTTAGCTTCAACAAAGTGAGCTGCTACTGGATAGTCAATGTTCTTACACCTGATTGAGCTGCGGGGTTCAAATTCAGTAAGTTGTAAGATGGGATCATTGGATGGACAAGTCTCTCTGCTGTAGGAAGTGTTGCAGCGCCTGCAAGCCTCCAGTGTGTGGGATGGTAGTGTACAAGCTCTCCACATCAAAAGTGGCCAGCAGGGTGCCCTCTGGTATCCTTCCTAAGCCCTCCATCAATGAAATCATGTGACTAGTGTCTTTGACATAAGACGGGAGATTCTCAACCATAGGTTTAATGTATTTTTAATTTTTAATTGAACCTTTACGTAGTGGATGTCGTCTGGAGATAGAGAGGAGGACCAAGGTGCAGCGTAGTAAATGTTCATGTCTTTTTTAATAAACAAACTGAACACTGGAACAAAACAATAAACGATGTGAACAAAACGAAACAGTACCGTGTGGTCCAAACACTCACATGGAAACAAACACCCACAAACCAAAAGTGAAACCCAGGCTACCTAAGTATGATTCTCAATCAGGGACAACAATTGACAGCTGCCTCTGATTGAGAACCATACTAGGCCGAACTCAAAAACAAACATAGACTGCCCACCCCAACTCACGCCCTGACCATACTAAAACATGCTGAATTTAGAGTATTCCCATTCAAATCTGGCGCTAATTGGATGAAAACCTAGCTGATCTTTTTCACCTGTCCTTGTGCTTGTCTCCACCCCCCTCCAAGTGTCGCTCATCTTCCCCATTATCCCCTGTGTATTTATACCTGTGTTCTCTGTTTGTCTGTTGCCAGTTCGTCTTGTTTGTCAAGTCAACCGGCATTTTGTCTCAGCTCCTTCTTTTCTCCAGTCGCTCTTTTTCTCGCCCTCCTGGTTTTGACCTCTGCCTGTCCTGACTCTGAGCCCGCCTGCCTGACCACTCTGCCTGCCCCTGACCCTGAGCCTGCCTGCCGTCCTGTACCTTTGCCCCTACTTTGGATTACCGGCCTCTGCCTGACCTGACCCTGAGCCTGACTGCCGTCCTGTACTCTGGATTATCGACCCCTGCCTGCCTTGACCTGTCGTTTGCCTGCCCCTGTTGCTGTAATAAACATGGTTACTTCTGCATTTGGGTCTTACCTGAAACGTGATAATGACGGGTTTATAAATAGAGTGTGCAACTCTATTATTTTGTATAGTTTATTTGCAGTTAGTCAGCACCTCTACATAAGATCATTTTCTCTGGGTGTGCGCTAGCTCATGTTTTTTTATTAGACAGTTTGCAAACAATGTCACTCATGGGGACACTACGTCACCGCAAAATCTACGGGTAGAGCTCGAAAATTCTAGCCCCTTGGGTGCTGCCATAGAGTTACATTAGAAGTGCCCATCCAAGAAGGCTCAAGGTCATTGGCCATAGACAAAATTACATTAAATCACGTTATCACGTCTGTCACTCATGGGGACACTACATCACCACAAAATCTACAGGTAGAGCTAAAAAAATCTTTTTTTGCATTCTTCATCTAACCATTTGTCATTGTTGTTCATTTTCTTAGGTTTTCTGTTTGACATGTTTTAGATTTGATAGGGAAGCTGAGAGGTCAAATATACGTTTTAGGTTTTCTGCTGCTGTTTACATCTTCACTATTACAGTTAAACGTTTTGTCCCTGAAGTTGTCTAAAAGGTTTTGAATTTGTTGTTGCCTAATTGTTTTTTGGTAGGTTTCCACACTACTTTACTTCCATCTATAGCATTTGTTAATATTACTCAGTTCCTTTGGCTTTGATGCCTCATGATTTAGTATTGGTCTGTACAAGTAGACTGTGATTTTGCTGTGATCGGATAGGGGTCTCAGTGGACTGACTGTGAACGCTCTGAGAAACTCTGGGTTGAGGTCAGTGATAAAGTAGTCTACAGTACTACTGCCAAGAGATGAGCTATAGGTGTACCTGTACCTACCGTAGGAGTCCCCTCAAAGCCTACCATTGACTCTGTACATACCCAGCGTGCGACAGAGCTGCAAGAGTTGTGACCCGTTTTTGTTGGTTATGTTGTCGTAGATGTGCCTAGGGGGGTATATGGGGGAGGGAATGCTGTCACCTCCAGGTAGGTGTTTGACCCGGTGTGCTGAGGGTGTCAGGTTCTTGTCCAGCTCTGGCATTTAGGTCGCCACAGACTAGTACATGTCCCTGGGCCTGGAAATGATTGATTTCCCCTACCAGGATGGAGAAGCTGTCTTCATTAAAGTATGGTGATTCTAGTGGGGGGATATAGGTGGCACACAGGAAGGCATTACTCTCTGTTGAGATCATTTCCTTTTGAATTTCTAGCCAAATGTAAAATGTTACTGTTTTGATTAATTTAATAGAGTGAGTTAGGTCTGCTCTATATCAAATTAGCATACCCCCTGAGTCCCTTCTGTGTTTCACACCTGGTAGTTTGGTGAATGGGACTATCAGCTCTCTGTAACTTAGAGGGTAACCAGTGGGTTGCCTAAATGGGCTATGGGCATGGTTGACTTGGGGGGGTGTTGATTGGTCGGGGTGGGATGTGGCCGTTAGTGCTGTGGTCTGGATGTAGGTCCTCTCGGCGTGGTTCCTCTATGTGTAGGTCCGGGGGGGGGGGGGGGTCCTGCAGGTCTGTCTCACTGGTCTGGGCGGGGTGTCTGTTGATTTGTTGCTCCTGTGTGAGGTGTTGGGGCTGCAGTTGAGGGCGATGTCCTTTAGGGTCCGGGCGAAGGTGGGCATGGCTGCCTTGTAGAGGTGGACCTGGTCATAGAGGCTGTTCCAGTCCAGGGTGGAGTGGTGGGCCAGGTAGACATTTGGTTTTGAGGCACAGCCACGGAAATACTTGTGTTTACCCGCTGTATGGTAGCAGGGTGGAAGTCTTTTTGTGGTAGCAGGGTGGAAATAACCACTTGTGCATTGGGGAAAGCAGAAGAAGTTTTTTCAATCCAGCCCTTGAGTGCTGTGGCCACCCTTTCCTGTGGTGTTCTCAAGTTGTTTGTGCCTGT
This sequence comes from Oncorhynchus mykiss, assembly GCF_013265735.2. Lineage (NCBI taxonomy): Eukaryota > Metazoa > Chordata > Actinopteri > Salmoniformes > Salmonidae > Oncorhynchus > Oncorhynchus mykiss. The sequence continues at coordinate 88,053,818 of NC_048569.1, forward strand.
GTGTATTATTATGTGGCTGGGTGACCCTAGTTGGTCCTCAGACAGAAGGTCTAGGGCGCGCTGGGTGTTTGGACACGAGAGTTTAGACACTGTGTGTTTGGGAAAAGTACATTTTCTTGTATACTTTCCCGATTTGAGTCCATAAGGAGTACAATCTTAGGCTTGTGTATGTCCTCAGTGGGTGTGTGGGGGGGTTCAGAGGATTATCAGAGTGGGTTATCAGAGTGGCCAACGGGGGGTGCTCAGAGGGGGTGGGATGCCCTGGGCTTGTTGTTCTTAAAATGTCTGTTCTGCTGTGATGTCGAGGCTATGGTCAGGGTCTGGGGTGAACTGTCCTGCTGTGGTGGAGAGGCTTAGATCAGGGTCTGAGGTGGGCTGTTCTGCTGGCTTCTCTGCGGGGGTGGCCAGCTCTCTAATTGGTTGTTCTCGGTCACACATCTTCATTCTCACCTTCTCCTCTAGTGCTCTGTTATTCTCTTGCTCCTGCTCTTTCTCCTGTTGGTGTTGTCTCACCACAGTCCAGAGTGCAGACATGTCTCTCTCCACCTCCAGCTCTCCGAGTCTGGTTGATGGGGTGTTGTTGAGCTGGACAATGTTTTGTGCTGACTGGAGTGTGTTCAGCTTCTGTTCCAGCTCCATCTGCCTTACCTCCAGCTGGGTGAATTTATCCTTCATTTCAATGAGGGAGTAGTACTCTGTGCTGGGAGGTTGACTTTCTGCTTTGGGTTGCTAGTCTGTGGGGTTGTATAATGAAGAGGTCTGTTATGACACATTCAGGGTATCTTTCTCAAGAGAGAGCTTATCCTGCTGAGCTATCTCTTGGATTATGTAAAAGTCCAGCTATCACTGTTTGTGGTTGCCCTGTACCATTACCGTTCCAGACTTGTACAGGTTGACGTTGGCTGTGTCACGCTGGCATGAAGGGATTGGGAGACAGGCGCAGGAATGTGTAATAGTTTTTAAAATGTATTTACCCCAAATTACAGCATGCCATGTAAAGACACAGGGACGAAGACCAAACAAACATGTGTAGAACACACAGGGTAGAAACCCCCAAAAAAGAGTGAGGAGTATCTCGAATAAATAACACAAGCGCACAATGATTATCACACGGGACGAGACCCGTAATCATCTGCGCAATCCACAATGGCACGAAAGCCAAAACACACATCACAGGTACTCACACGACCAACGTACATAGTAACAATAATCGACAAGACAATGGTGAACCAAGGGCACACTTATACAAGTACTAATAACTGGGAATAGGGGCTAGGTGTGCGTAATGAAAGTTCTGGAGGGATCTGTGACAGGCTGAGAGTCCTCATTGTCTAATATCCTGAGTTTCCACCCATCGCTTACACCCCCCCCCCCCCCCCCCTCTTAACAGAGGGGTAGTGTGTTCATATAGCACTGCGCCATGGAATGGTCTGTGGATAGATTAAGTTGATTATGTTCCCGTTTTTATAATTGTCAGCAAAAAGTGTCTCTTGATTTTCCATAAGAAGCTTATTTTTGTACTCTTTTCGTGCCATCCAGAGGGTACTGTTTGTAATGACTTCTGAACCCCAGGAGGGTGCTTCAAAAGCCTCTGCATGTTGGTGGGGTAGGCTGGGAAACTTTTCGGCCATTGTAGGGCTCAATGGCTTTGACACCTCTCACTTCACACCTCAGAGCTAATTGAAGTTGCAGTCAGATATGTTCTGTCCTAGCATGTTTGGTAGCCTTAACTTAGCATTCAGTCCTTATAAAGTAAAATACATCATTTGAATGTCTTATTCTTCTTGGCTTTACAAGTAGCTTCAGACTAAACATAACACCATCCAACCTGGAACTGAGTGAGATTTCAGGGGTCTGCTGTTTGTTTGCCAGAGCATTTGCTGTATAGCTTGGAAATAATCATCTTTGGTAGTAGGAATCCTTCCAGGTAGTTTTGTTCAAAATCAGGTTGTAGCTTTGGAGTTTCGATTTGGAATGAAGGTTATGTTGTGGAGGGTAATATCCTGTGTATGTCCTTGCCGAAAAATCCAAGTTTATCTAACTAAAAACATGCCGAACAATGTGGGAGCTCATCTGCTCATCTCTCTCAATTCAATTCAATTCAATTCAAGGGCTTTATTGGCATGGGAAACGTGTTAACATTGCCAAAGCAAGTGAGGTAGATAATATATAGAGTGAATATATAAAGTGAAATAAACAATACAAATTAACAGTAAACATTACACATACAGAAGTTTCAAAACAATAAAGACATTACAAATGTCATATTATATACATACAGTGTTTTAACAATGTACAAATGGTTAAAGGACACAAGATAAAATAAATAAGCACAAATATGGGTTGTATTTACAATGGTATTTGTTCTTCACTAGTTGCCCTTTTCTCGTGGCAACAGGTCACAAATCTTGCTGCTGTGATGGCACACTGTGGAATTTCACCCAGTAGATATGGGAGTTTTTCAAAATTGGATTTGTTTTCGAATTCTTTGTGGATCTGTGTAATCTGAGGGAAATCTGTCTCTCTAATATGGTCATACATTGGGCAGGAGGTTAGGAAGTGCAGCTCAGTGTCCACCTCATTTTGTGGGCAGTGAGCACATAGCCTGTCTTCTCTTGAGAGCCATGTCTGCCTACGGCGGCCTTTCTCAATAGCAAGGCTATGCTCACTGAGTCTGTACATAGTCAAAGCTTTCCTTAAGTTTGGGTCAGTCACAGTGGTCAGGTATTCTACCACTGTGTACTCTCTGTGTAGGGCCAAATAGCGTTCTAGTTTGCTCTGTTTTTTTGTTAATTCTTTCCAATGTGTCAAGTAATTATCTTTTTGTTTTCTCATGATTTGGTTGGGTCTAATTGTCTCTCTCTCTCTCTCTCTCTCTCTCTCTCTCTCTCTCTCTCTCTCTCTCTCTCTCTCTCTCTCTCTCTCTCTCTCAATTCAATTTCAATTCAAGGGCTTTATTGGCATTGGAAACATGTGTTAACATTGCCAAAGCAAGTGAGGTAGACAACATACAAAGTGAATATATAAAGTGAAAAACAACAAAAATTAACAGTAAACATTACACATACAGAGGTTTCAAAACAGTAAAGACATTACAAATGTCATATTATATACATACAGTGTTTTAACAATGTACAAATGGTTAAAGGACACAAGATAAAATAAATAAGCATAAATATGGGTTGTATTTACAATGGTGTGTGTTCTTCACTGGTTGCCCTTTTCTCGTGGCAACAGGTCACAAATCTTGCTGCTGTGATGGCACACTGTGGAATTTCACCCAGTAGATATGGGAGTTTTTCAAATTTGGATTTGTTTTTGAATTCTTTGTGGATCTGTGTAATCTGTGGGAAATATGTCTCTCTAATACTGGGTGAATACATTGGGCAGGAGGTTAGGAAGTGCAGCTCAGTTTCCACCTCATTTTGTGGCCAGTGAGCACATAGCCTGTCTTCTCTTGAGAGCCATGTCTGCCTACGGCGGCCTTTCTCAATAGCAAGGCTATGCTCACTGAGTCTGTACATAGTCAAAGCTTTCCTTAATTTTGGGTCAGTCACAGTGTTCAGGTATTCTGCCGCTGTGTACTCTCTATTTAGGGCCAAATAGCATTCTAGTTTGCTCTGTTTTTTTGTTAATTCTTTCCAATGTGTCAAGTAATTATCTTTTTGTTTTCTCATGATTTGGTTGGGTCTAATTGTGCTGTTGTCCTGGGGCTCTGTAGGGTGTGTTTGTGTTTGTGAACAGAGCCCCAGGACCAGCTTGCTTAGGGGACTCTTCTCCAGGTTCATCTCTCTGTAGGTGATGGCTTTGTTATGGAAGGTTTGTGAATCACTTCCTTTTAGGTGGTTGTAGAATTTAACGGCTCTTTTCTGGATTTCGATAATTAGAGGGTATCGGCCTAATTCTGCTCTGCATGCATTATTTGGTGTTCTACGTTGTACACGGAGGATATTTTTGCAGAATTCTGCGTGCAGAGTCTCAATTTGGTGTTTGTCCCATTTTGTGAAGTCTTGGTTGGTGAGCGGACCCCAGACCTCACAACCATAAAGGGCAATGGGCTCTATGACTGATTCAAGTATTTTTAGCCAAATCCTAATTGGTATGTTGAAATTTATGTTGCTTTTGATGGCATAGAATGCCCTTCTTGCCTTGTCTCTCAGATCGTTCACAGCTTTGTGGAAGTTACCTGTGGCGCTGATGTTTAGGCCAAGGTATGTATAGTTTTTTGTGTGCTCTAGGGCAACAGTGTCTAGATGGAATTTGTATTTGTGGTCCTGGTGACTGGACCTTTTTTGGAACACCATTATTTTGGTCTTACTGAGATTTACTGTCAGGGCCCAGGTCTGACAGAATCTGTGCATAAGATCTAGGTGCTGCTGTAGGCCCTCCTTGGTTGGTGACAGAAGCACCAGATCATCGGCAAACAGCAGACATTTGACTTCGGATTCTAGCAGGGGGAGGCCGGGTGCTGCAGACTTTTCTAGTGCCCGCGCCAATTCGTTGATATATATGTTGAAGAGGGTGGGGCTTAAGCTGCATCCCTGTCTAACCCCACGACCCTGTGTGAAGAAATGTGTGTGTTTTTTGCCAATTTTAACCGCACACACACACTCTCTCTCTCTCTCTCTCTCTCTCTCTCTCTCTCTCTCTCTCTCTCTCTCCCTCTCTCTCTCTCTCTCTCTCTCTCTCTCTCTCTCTCTCTCTCTCTCTCTCTCTCTCTCTCTCTCTCTCTCTCTCTCTCTCTCTCTCTCTCTCTCTCTCTCTCTCTCTCTCTCTCTCTCTCTCTCTACGAGGCTGACTGCTAGAGGCCTATAGCACAGAGGGATGGAATCAGCACAAGCTAAACCCATGTATATTTTGAGCTAAACTAGTCCAAAACAATAAATAAGCAGAAAACAGGCATTTTATAATTGTATAATTATTCAAAGATGTACTGTATTCCCAAGGCAGCACTTTACTAAGCCTGTTCAAGTTATCTGGTTAAATCATTGTTGGATTATAGGGCGCAACACCAGTAATGGTATCAGCGATCAGTGTTGTACCCATTAAATGCCCTCTGTTGTGTTGGTACAAAGGGCATCTCATATTGTTGTGTATTTACAGCAATAATCTCCCCAGCAACCACATGATGATATTCAGAAACAGCAGGCTTTGTTAAATACATTGTTAAATCTGTTTACACCACCCAAACAAACCTGAAATTATCACAGCAACGGAAACATTTACATTTAATTAGAGCAATAGTTATGCGTTTAAAAGTAATTTCCCCTGCCTAAACTTTATGAAGTAAAAAATATATTTAAAAAATATTACCCATTCCTCCGACACATTGGTGCGCCTGGCTTCCGGGTTAAGAAGGAGGGTATTGAGAAACGCGGTTTGGCGGGTCATGTTTCTAAGGATGCATAACTCGACCTTTGCCTCCCGAGCCCATTGGGGAGTTGCAGCGATGAGACAAGATAGAAATTGCGGAGAAAAAGGGGGTAAAATAAACAAATAAAAATCACCAAACACATTTATAGTGTAGTGTTATTCTCCCTTGTTCTCCCTTGTTCTTCCCCCTCTCTCAAGCATCTGAGCCAATTTCACACAAAGCCTCTGTGCTGTTTAAATTTAATAGAGAATGTATCCTATTGTCTCTCTGCCAGATGATGGTGGTTTGATGGTGTTTCTTTCCTCCCTCTCTTTTTCTCTACTCTGTCTAATATCAGTATTCCACAGACATCACATGCATGGCCTGCTGGACTGAAGTAGCATCTGGTTAAAGAGGAGAGTGGCATTTCTTATTCAGATTGGCCTCTCTGGCAGAGGGAGATACTGTAGAGTCAAGCAGAGGAGGAGGAGGAGGAGAGGAGAAGGGAGATAGAGGGAGGAGGGGGAGAGAGATAGGAGGGGAGAGGGAGGAGAGGAGTGGAGAAAGGGAGGGGAGGAAATAGAAAGGAGGGGAGAGGAAGGGCAGAGGGAAGAGGGGAGGTTAGAGGTGAGTGGCAGTTGCAATGAAATAGCCTGGCAGCCTACGCCCTTCTGACCTACTGTGCTCAATCTTAGCCCCCCTGAGAGATAGAGAGAGAAAGTGAGAGATAAAGAAAGAGAGAGAAAGTGAGAGAGAAAGAAAGAGAGAGAAAGAGAGAAAGATATAGAAAGAGAGAGAACGTGTGTGTATGTGTACAGTATGCACGTGCACCTATGGTGTGTGTGCTCTTGCATGTTTGTGTGTGAGTGGTCAGCTCATTAGTCATGAAAAGACATGCTCCCATACAGTCATCGAGGTACCATGCAAAGGGAGACAACAGATTTATAAACTATCTAATAAACTAACCAATAAAAACTGTTTATAAATCATTTATAAAAGGCTCTGGTCTTCCTCAAGTTAAATATGTGCTGAGTCTCACCTCCAGAACAACACTTAACATTCTCCCCGGTCTTACCAGCGCTCCCAATCAACATAATAATGTGGAATGATAATCTACTCGTCTAAATGCAAATCATAAAAGGAGTCTCAGTCTCTGATGACTTCCTCAACATACTGTGTCTAATTTTCCTGTACACAAACCAACGTACCCATCTGAATTCATGAGCCTCTGTGCATTTCACAATTCACACTACAACAGGGCCCAACAACAAAAAAGTATCTTAGAGTAGGAGTGCTGTTCTAGGATCTGTCCATATAATCTTATTCATGATGATCTAAAAGGCTAAACTGATCCTAGATCAGCATTCCTACTCTGAGACTCTTTGTGAATATTCTCCAATGTCTCCAACAGGGGCATTAGGACATACTCTCCTTCCAGACTCATATCAAACATCTCCAATCTAAAATCAAATCTAGAGTCGGCTTTCTATTCCGCAACAAAGCCTCCTTCACTCACGCCGCCAAACTTACCCTAGCAAAACTGACTATCCTACCGATCCTCGACTTCGTCGATGTCATCTACAAAATAGCTTCCAATACTCTACTCAGCAAACTGGATGCAGTTTATCACAGTGCCATCCGTTTTGTTACTAAAGCACCTTATACCACCAACCACTGCGACCTGTATGCTCTAGTCGGCTGGCCCTCGCTACATATTAGTCGCCAGACCGACTGGCTCCAGGTCATCTACAAGTCCATGCTAGGTAAAGCTCCGCCTTTTCTCAGTTCACTGGTCACGATGGCAACACCCACCCGTAGCACGCGCTCCAGCAGGTGTATCTCACTGATCATCCCTAAAGCCAACACCTCATTTGGCCGCCTTTCGTTCCAGTTCTTTGCTGCCTGTGACTGGAATGAATTGCAAAAATTGCTGAAGTTGGAGACTTTTATGTCCCTCACCAACTTCAAACATCTGCTATCTGAGCAGCTAACCGATCGCTGCAGCTGTACATAGTCTATCGGTAAATAGCCCACCCAATTTTACCTACCTCATCCCCATACTGTTTATATTTATTTACTTTTATGCTCTTTTGCACACCAATATCTCTACTTGTACATGACCATCTGATCACTTATCACTCCAGTGTTAATTTGAAAAATTGTAATTATGCGCATACCTCCTCATGCCTTTTGCACACAATGTATATAGACTCTTTTTTTCTACTGTGTTATTGACTTGTTAATTGTTTACTCCATGTGTAACTCTGTGTTGTCTGTTCACACTGCTATGCTTTATCTTGGCCAGGTCGCAGTTGCAAATGAGAACTTGTTCTCAACTAGCTTACCTGGTTAAATAAAGGTGAAATAAAAAATAAATAATAATAAATACAAATATAAATATATATATATTTACTGTACTGCTGTAGGACCTATTTAGAGAGCAGCAACCATGGACATACAGGCTAAATTAATGTACTGTAGGTTGGATGTGTGCTAAGATTGAGTTGATACCAATCAGGATAGTTAAGTGGAATTAAGATCAGGATGAATTTAAGTATCTGATTCAGAGTAATCTCTCTGTCCAATGGGTAAGCAGAAGAACCCAAGAAGGGAGGAAAAGGAAACAACAGCATGCGCCATTGATGCTGTTGTTATTGTTGTCATGGATGCAACATATCTTTGGAAACCCTTCGCAGGTGTATTAATATCTGCCACAGCTGCTGCAATGATTAAAATCCATGCCAGAATCAACTTGAGGAGAGCTGCCTTGAGAATTAGGAACTCAACCATTACAATGCTGCCGTCTGTCTGCCACTGTGTTAGAGAAGCATTACCACAGCATGAGACATGAGACATGAGAAACCAGGCCGCCACAACAGAATTATAGACAGACCTACAGACAGACCTATAGACAGACCTATAGACAGACCTACAGACAGACATAAAGACAGACCTATAGAAAGACCTACTGTATAGACAGACCTGTAGACATACCAGCCAGACCTGCAGACAGACCTGTAGACAGACCTGTAGACAGAAATATAGACAGAATTGTAGACAGAACTATAGACAGACTTGTAGACAGAACTATAGACAGACTTGTAGACAGAACTATAGACAGACTTGTAGACAGACCTGTAGACAGAACTATAGACAGACTTGTAGACAGACCTGTAGACAGAACTATAGACAGACTTGTAGACAGACCTATAGACAGACATACTGTATAGACAGACCTGTAGACAGACCTGTAGACAGAACTATAGACAGACTTGTAGACAGACCTATAGACAGACTTGTAGACAGACCTGTAGACAGAACTATAGACAGACTTGTAGACAGACCTGTAGACAGAACTATAGACAGACTTGTAGACAGACCTATAGACAGACATACTGTATAGACAGACCTATAGACAGACCTGTAGACAGAACTATAGACAGACTTGTAGACAGACCTATAGACAGACCTATAGACAGACCTACAGACAGACATATAGACAGACCTATAGAAATACCTACTGTATAGACAGACCTGTAGACATACCAGCCAGACCTGCAGACAGACCTGTAGACAGACCTGTAGACAGAACTATAGACAGACTTGTAGACAGACCTGTAGACAGAACTATAGACAGACTTGTAGACAGACCTATAGACAGACATACTGTATAGACAGACCTGTAGACAGACCTGTAGACAGAACTATAGACAGACTTGTAGACAGACCTATAGACAGATCTATAGACAGACCTACAGACAGACATATAGACAGACCTATAGAAATACCTACTGTATAGACAGACCTGTAGACATACCAGCCAGACCTGCAGACAGACCTGTAGACAGACCTGTAGACAGAACTATAGACATAATTGTAGAAGGAACTATAGACAGAATTGTAGACAGACCTGTAGACAGAACTATAGACAGACTTGTAGACAGACCTGTAGACAGAACTATAGACAGACTTGTAGACAGACCTGTAGACAGAACTATAGACAGACTTGTAGACCGACCTATAGACAGACATACTGTATAGACAGACCTGTAGACAGACCTGTAGACAGACTTGTAGACAGACCTATAGACAGACATACTGTATAGACAGACCTGTAGACCGAACTATAGACAGACTTGTAGACAGACCTATAGACAGACATACTGTATAGACAGACCTGTAGACATACCTGTAGACAGACATATTTATGGGTTGCATCTCTGTCACTTGGTTGCATCGTTGCCATTTTTATCAACCTTCTACAGATGCCGCAGCCAGGGCCTGATTAATGCGGGGGCTTACCGGGGCTAAAGCCCCTGAGTCCAGGCCCGTGAGGGGCCAAAGAAGCAGCAAAAAAAGTGAAAAACAAGAATGAAATATATACTGTATATGTAGTATACATATATATATATATATATATATATATATATATATATATATATATATTTTACTGCAACCACCAACCACAGGAGGACTCAGGAACCTGCTCTCAATGAGTGTACAGTGGGAAAGTATTCACCCCTTGGCTCCTATTTTGTTGCCTTGCAACTTGGAATTAAAATAGATTTTTGGGAGGTTTGTATAATTTGATTTACACAACATGCCTACCACTTTGAAGATGCAAAATATGTTTTATTGTGAAACAAACAAGAAACAAGATGAAGAAACAAGATAAAATTACTGAAAACTTTAATTTTTTTGTTGTTGAATTTTACCCCCTTTTTCTCCCCAATTTCATGTTAGTAGCTACTATCTTGTCTCATCGCTACAACTCCCGTACGGGCTCGGGAGAGACGAAGGTTGAAAGTCATACGTCCTCCGATACACAACCCACATAACACAGCGCGCATCCAACCCGGAAGCCAGCCACACCAATGTGTCGGAGGAAACACTGTGCACCCAGCCCGCCACAGGAGTCGCTGGTGCACGATGAGACAAGGATATCCCTACCGGCCAAACCCTCCCTAACCCGGACGACGCTATGCCAGTTGTGCGTCGCCCCACGGATCTCCCGGTCGCGCCCAGAGTCTCTGGTGGCACAGCTGGCGCTGCAGTACAGCGCCCTTAACCACTGGGGGTCATTGTCCTGCTGGAAGGTGAACCTCTGCCCCAGTCTCAAATCTCTGGAAGACTGAGACAGGTTTCCCTCAAGAATTTCCCTCTATTTAGCGCCATCCATCATCCCTTCAATCCTGACCAATTTCCCAGTCCCTGCTGATGAAAACCATCCCCACAGCATGATGCTGCCACCACCATGCTTCACTGTGGTGGTGGTGTTCTCGGGGTGATGAGAGGTGTTGGGTTTGCACCAGACATAGCGTTTTCCTTGATGGCCAAAAAGCTCAATTTTAGGCTCATCAGACCAGAGTACCTTCTTCCATATGTTTGGGGAGTATCCCACATACCTTTTGGCGAACACCAAACGTGTTACCTTGTTTTTTTCTTTAAGGAATGTCCCTTTCTGGCCACTCTCCGTAAAGCCCAGCTCTGTGGAGTGTACAGCTTTTTGTGGTCCTATGGACAGATACTCCAATCTCCGCTGTGGAGCTTTGCAGCTCCTACAAGGTTATCTTTGTTGCCTCTCTGATTAATGCCCTCCTTGCATGGTCCGTGAGTTTTGGTGGGCAGCCCTCTCTTGGCAGGTTTATTGTGGTGCCATATTCTTTCAATTTTTTAATAATGGATTTAACGGTGCTCTGTGGGATGTTCAAGGTTTAGGATATTTTTTATAACCCAACCCTGATCTGTACTTCTCCACAACTTTGTCACTGACCTGTTTGGAGAGCTCCTTGGTCTTCATGGTGCCGCTTGCTTCACATGCTTCACATGTCTTTCCCAATGTTGATATTGCCTTGTGAATATTCTTGACATTTGACCTTTTACTAGTGCACCACGGGAATGGTCCTTTTCAAAGCTGCCGCTTGTTAAAAACAGACTGAGCTAAACGACGGGACAGGAAAAACTGAACCATGTGAATCTTATGGCTCTTGAGAATGAAGTACTCAGGGCACTTGATTTTAAGGAAGAGATCATTTTAAGGTAAGCCATGATGACACTATAAAAAGTGAATGCACTGCTTAAGGCCTCATGCTGGTCCGCTGGAGATGGCTGGGAAGGCTCTGTCCAGCCAGCTGATGGTGCTGAAATGGCAGAGGTCCTTGTTTTCTTTGCGAAAGGTAACTGTCGGTGGTCCTCCTGAATCAATAGAGTGACCATGCTGTGTAGCCTCGGTCATGCAACTGATATATATATGCTTGTTGCTCTTTGGTTTTAATGATTATGAAACACAAACGTATAAATGTTTTGCTTTACTGTGCTGTATTGTAACCTAGGCCATATTTCATTTGATTATTTAGAGAAGACACACACGTCTATAATCCTGTTCATACTTTAGGGGGGCGTCCAGAAGGCTAGGGGGAAGATAAGCTTTCTCTAAGTAAACTGAATTAAATTGCCCAAGTTATATAGTAATTTGCCTATTCCTGTCTATACAGAAATAAATACCATCATTCAAAAAAACAAGTTGTCGATTGTTTATAATCGTATTGCCTATAGTCGGAAGGAAAGGCAGCGAGCGCAATATGAGCAGATTATTGAAACTTTTTTTTTACCCCATTTTCTCTCCCATATTCGTGGTGTCCAATTGGTAGTTACAGTCTTGTCTCAATGCCCACTTAACCCAGAAGCCAGCCACACCAATGTGTCAGAGGAAACACCTGGCTACTGTGTCAGCGTGCACTGCACCTGTCTCGCCACAGGAGTCACTAGTGCGCAATGGGACAAGGACATCCCTGCTGGCCAAACCCTCCCCTAACCCACAACGCCTAGCCAATTGTGCACCACCCCATGGGTCTCCCGGTCGCTGCCGGCTGCGACAGAGCCTGGACTTGAACCCAGAATCTCTAGTGGCACAGCTAGCGCTGCAATGCAGTGCCTTAGACCACTGCGCCACTCAGGAGGACAGAGCATATTATTGTTGAGTTGTGACTGTCAGTGAAAAGTAGAGAGGCCCAGCCAGGCATGTCACAATATTTCAAAATACAATCGTGGGAAAACATAGTTTGGAAAGCAAATGGGCTATTGCTGTGAAGAGAAGACTGAAAAGACTAATCTGTCTTTTAGTTGAGCGAACAACAGTATTATTAACACCAGTGGAGAGCATCGGACATTCTGGTGAGTGCACACTGTGCATATTCACTTATTATCATTGTTAGGTCAGTGACACTAAAAGTTCGTTTTTTGACAACAACTTCCTCCTCCAGTTTAGATGGACCTCATGTTCTATTAGTGTCTGACCTTCTCTTAGTCCTTTTATATGGACAATGTTGTTGTAATTGATTGTTTGTCAGTGTCAGCAAAGTAGGCGACCCGTAATTTGTCATATTCTGCTAATGTCTCCTGTCATAAGAAGTGTAGTAGAATTGCATGAAATGTGTTTATAAAAATCCAAATTTTTTAAATCTAATAAAGCCTATGGCCTAGTCTAAGTTGTACGCGCTAAACCATGCATTGTCTTTTTCTGCGAACAGTGATTGAGTTATATTAATATCCTAAATTATGACTCTCCAATCCACTCGTCACATTAGGAATAGTAGACTATCGTCCATTAGTCTGCAAATGCGGTGATGTATTGATTGCTTTATTATAAGGGGCATTTTTAAAGTGAAAATTAGTTTTTGCTCAAATTAAACTCACACGCTGCCTATGAACTTGTACCTTTATCACAGTCAACCACACACATATTTTGTGGTAAGAATAGGCAGACGGTCCTCCCGGGTGGCACAGTGGTTAAGGGCTGTGCCACCAGAGACTCTGGGTTCGCGCCCAGGCTCTGTCGTAACCGACCGGGAGGTCCGTGGGGCGATGTACAATTGGCCTAGCGTCGCCCGGGTTAGGGAGGGTTTGGCCGGTAGGGAAATCCTTGTCTCATCGCGCACCAGTGACTCCTGTGGTGGGCTGGGTGCAGTGCATGCTAACCAAGGTTGCCAGGTGCACGGTGTTTCCTCTGACACATTGGTGTGGTTGGCTTCCGGGTTGGATGGTGCTGTGTTAAGCAGCAGTGCGGCTTCGTTGGGTTGTGTATCGGAGGACGCATGGCTTTCTTCTTGTCCTTATATATCACAGAGGCGTAGCCTATGAATGTATTTCTAGCGGGTTATAGACCAAACATTGCAATTATCACAACTGGTCTGGTTGCATTAGGTTGTTTATCACCCGCGCACTGCTACTGAAGTTAACCAATTGCATCTTTGTTGGCAGAGTTTTTTACAGAAAAGGGGGGGTGGGAAACTAAGCCCCAGGGCCCACGGTTTCATTTTGCTGTAGGACTGATGGTTAATGCTCAGTCTTTCTGAACAGGGGCTGATTACACTATAGTGACCAGGAAATACAATGACATTCCTAAAGTAGACAAATAATTAGTAAAAAACTACTTTCTCCATCATTATGGTGTCATCAAGTTTACTTTAGAGAGATGGCAATAGCTAGCGTTAGATAGCTAGAATTTCGGTGATTTCCCCTAGCTAACGTTGTACCAGCACCTAAAGTCAATATGACAACATCGCAATGATGACAAAAGCTTTTCATACAAATTATTTGCCTCCTTTTACAATGTCATTGTGTTTCCAAACCACAGTAATGCACTTTAGATGAACTCTTCATCAGCAGCTATTGAGACTGCATTGAGTAGAACGTTCAGCTGGGCATCAGCTCTAAAACAAATGTTCAAAACAATAATGTGATGAAACGTGCAACCCATGAATAGGCAAACCTACAGACAGACCTACAGACAGACCTACAGAGAGACCGACAGACAGACCTACAGACAGACCTACAGACAGACCTACAGAGAGACCGACAGACAGACCTACAGACAGACCTACAGACAGACCTACAGACAGACCTACAGAGAGACCGACAGATAGACCTACAGACAGACCTACAGAGAGACCGACAGACAGACCTAAGGACAAACCCGTAGACAGAGACCCGTAGACAGACCAATAGACAGACCAGAAGACAGACCGGTAGACAGACCGGGAGACAGACCGGTAGACAGACCGGTAGACAGACCGGTAGACAGACCGGTAGACAGATCGGTAGACAGACCAGTAGACAGACCTACAGACAGACCTGTAGACAGACCTACAGACAGACCTGTAGACAGACCTACAGACAGATCTATAGACAGATCTATAGACAGACCTACAGACAGACCTGTAGACAGACCTACAGACAGACCTGTAGACAGACCTACAGACAGACCTGTAGACAGACGTACAGACAGACCTGTAGACAGACCTACAGACAGATCTATAGACAGACCTACAGACAGACCTACAGACAGACCTGTAGACAGACCTACAGACAGACCTGTAGACAGACCTACAGACAGACCTGTAGACAGACCGACAGACAGATGTATAGACAGACCTACAGACAGACCTATAGACAGACCTACAGACAGACCTGTAGACAGACCTACAGACAGATCTATAGACAGACCTACAGACAGACCTGTAGACAGACCTACAGACAGATCTATAGACAGACCTACAGACAGACCTGTAGACAGACCTACAGACAGACCTGTAGACAGACCTACAGACAGACCTGTAGACAGACCTACAGACAAATCTATAGACAGACCTGTAGACAGACCTACAGACAGACCTGTAGACAGACCTACAGACAGATCTATAGACAGACCTACAGACAGATCTATAGACAGACCTACAGACAGACCAACAGACAGACCTGTAGACAAACCTGTAGAATAAAGCCTATAAGAACAACCTTTGAAACAAATCAATCCATCGTTGCCATACCATAGCAGTCTACAGCACCGAGCTACAAAATACTTTTATAATGAGGATGTGTCCCAAATGGCACTCTAATCCATTTATAGTGCACTACTTTAGAGCAGGGCCTATAGGGCTGGGGTCTGGTCAAAAGTAGTGCACTATATAGGGAATAGGGTGCCATGTGGGACGCAAAATGTGAATACAGCAGAAGTGGTGGCGTCAGCGCCGGGTAGGCGAGGTGGCGCGGGGAGGGGAGGGATAATAATGCGGCCGGGTCAGACCTCAGGCGGAGTGTTATGATTAATCTACAATGGGATTGGGAGAGGAAATCAGAGCCTGCCTTCTGAGGAATAAAAGAAAGAGAGAGAGAAAGAAAGCGAGATGGTAGAGAGATAGAGAGAGAGAGAAAGAGAGAGGGGGAGAGGAAAGTGGCTGACTCAGCTGCATATATAAAAGTGATGTCACTCCACCTGCTGTGGTCTAGAGCATGTGTGTGTGTGTGTGTGTGCGTGCGTGTGCGTGCGCATGCGCATGCATATGCGTGTGTGTGTGTGTGTGTGCGCGCATGTATGTGTGTGCGTGGATGCTTGTGCGTGCGTGCAATATGGTGTGGAGAATGAGGTGTGTGTGTGTGTGTGTGTGTGTGTGTGTGTGTGGGGTGAGGATGTATGAGGAAAATGGAAAACCAGGTCTGAGGCTCAGTGAGCTGATGAAAGGAGGGCAGCAGTGATGAGGAGGTGTGGGAGGGGGGGCATATGGTATCCAGCCCTCAACAGGGCCTCAATGTTACAGGGATATCACTCACAAACAGACAGATAAAGATTAAGTGTAAGGGCTTAGACAGTGAGAAAGGGTTCTGTATCCCATCCTTATGCTCAGCCCCTCCTACACTTCATGATAGGATGACCACCACATGCTCTAAGACAGGGACAAAGAAAGGCGATTAAAATGGGCCAAGAGAGGCTTTAGTAAGACTCTCCTTCTTTCTCCTCTTGAATGTCTTAAAGGAGGACGATAGATGGAAAATAACATGGATTCTCCTAAGCACCACAGTGAAGGGTATTAACCAATGAGTCAAACATCTTCATTTTTCTTATTCGTTGGCAATGTTTCATAGCGGATGTAAACCACAGATGAAGCCATGTCCAATGTTCCCTCCCTACGAAATCCTACATCCTGATATACATCCTGTATAATTACACTGCTTATCCTATTTTTAAACGTTTGTAGTAGTAGCAGAAGCCCTTCCCTCCCTGGGTTATGTATGGTGCTCACGCGTTGCAGCTTACACTATATTAATGATACACATGTCTGCATGTTGGTAGAGCAGACGCTGTGATTCAACAGGGGAATCTAAAACACTTCCCTCAGACTGTCCTACTCTACTACACCCAGGCTCTAATACCCACACACCCAGCCCAGGCTCTAATACCCACACACCCAGCCCCTTAATACCCACACACCCAGCCCAGGCTCTAATACCCACACACCCAGCCCAGGCTCTAATACCCACACACCCAGCCCAGGCTCTAATACCCACACACCCAGCCCCTTAATACCCACACACCCAGCCCAGGCTCTAATACCCACACACCCAGCCCCTTAATACCCACACACCCAGCCCCTTAATACCCACACACCCAGCCCAGGCTCTAATACCCACACACCCAGCCCAGGCTCTAATACCCACACACCCAGCCCAGGCTCTAATACCCACACACCCAGCCCCTTAATACCCACACACCCAGCCCAGGCTCTAATACCCACACACCCAGCCCAGGCTCTAATACCCACACACCCAGCCCAGGCTCTAATACCCACACACCCAGCCCAGGCTCTAATACCCACACACCCAGCCCAGGCTCTAATACCCACACACCCAGCCCCTTAATACCCACAAACCCAGCCCAGGCACTAATACCCACACACCCAGCCCAGGCTCTAATACCCACACACCCAGCCCAGGCTCTAATACCCACACACCCAGCCCCTTAATACCCACACACCCAGCCCAGGCTCTAATACCCACAAACCCAGTCCAGGCTCTAATACCCACACACCCAGACCAGGCTCTAATACCCACACCCAGCCCAGACTCTAATACCCACACACCCAGCCCCTTAATACCCACACACCCAGCCCAGGCTCTAATACCCACACACCCAGCCCCTTAATACCCACACACCCAGCCCCTTAATAACCACACACCCAGCCCAGGCTCTAATAACCACACACCCAGCCCAGGCTCTAATACCCACACACCCAGCCCCTTAATACCACACACCCAGCCCCTTAATACCCACACACCCAGCCCCTTAATAACCACACACCCAGCCCAGGCTCTAATAACCACACACCCAGCCCAGGCTCTAATACCCACACACCCAGCCCCTTAATACCACACACCCAGCCCCTTAATACCCACACACCCAGCCCCTTAATAACCACACACCCACCCCAGGCTCTAATACCCACACACCCAGCCCCTTAATACCCACACACCCAGCCCAGGCTCTAATACCCACAAACCCAGTCCAGGCTCTAATACCCACACACCCAGACCAGGCTCTAATACCCACACCCAGCCCAGACTCTAATACCCACACACCCAGCCCCTTAATACCCACACACCCAGCCCAGGCTCTAATACCCACACACCCAGCCCCTTAATACCCACACACCCAGCCCCTTAATAACCACACACCCAGCCCAGGCTCTAATAACCACACACCCAGCCCAGGCTCTAATACCCACACACCCAGCCCCTTAATACCACACACCCAGCCCCTTAATACCCACACACCCAGCCCCTTAATAACCACACACCCAGCCCAGGCTCTAATAACCACACACCCAGCCCAGGCTCTAATACCCACACACCCAGCCCCTTAATACCACACACCCAGCCCCTTAATACCCACACACCCAGCCCCTTAATAACCACACACCCACCCCAGGCTCTAATACCCACACACCCAGCCCAGGCTCTAATACCCACACCCAGCCCAGGCTCTAATACCCACACACCCAGCCCCTTAATACCCACAAACCCAGCCCAGGCACTAATACCCACACACCCAGCCCAGGCTCTAATACCCACACACCCAGCCCAGGCTCTAATACCCACACACCCAGCCCCTTAATACCCACACACCCAGCCCAGGCTCTAATACCCACAAACCCAGTCCAGGCTCTAATACCCACACACCCAGACCAGGCTCTAATACCCACACCCAGCCCAGACTCTAATACCCACACACCCAGCCCCTTAATACCCACACACCCAGCCCAGGCTCTAATACCCACACACCCAGCCCCTTAATACCCACACACCCAGCCCCTTAATAACCACACACCCAGCCCAGGCTCTAATAACCACACACCCAGCCCAGGCTCTAATACCCACACACCCAGCCCCTTAATACCACACACCCAGCCCCTTAATACCCACACACCCAGCCCCTTAATAACCACACACCCACCCCAGGCTCTAATACCCACACACCCACCCCAGGCTCTAATACCCACACACCCAGCCCAGGCTCTAATACCTACACACCCAGTCCAGGCTCTAACACCCACACACCCACCCCAGGCTCTAATACCCACACACCCAGCCCCTTAATACCCACAAACCCAGTCTAAGCCCTCAGATACAGCTTGAACGTTTGAGCTCCAGACACATGTATTTGCCTAAACACAAACTGTCCCTTGAAACACAGAACTGGGTTAGGAACCGATTGGGGTTTCTCTCACGCATGCACGCACGCACACATACACACACACAGTACAAAACAGATCCGAATCGTGGCTAGACATACCAGTAATAATATGTATGACTCAATAGTCAGTCAGAACCAGCTTGACTCTGCTGTAGCCTGCAGTTAATTTCAGCATCACCACTCCCCTCTGACAGTCAGCACCTTTGATTCAGGCACTACCCCATGCTGAGAGGGTGGGCCCCAACAACCTGCCATTACACCAGTGAGGCCCCACCAGGGTGGGGGGCATAATGATTGGATTTATACACACTAAGAGGATGGGCGGTGGTGGGGATGGTAGGGATGGGAGGAGTACTGCAAACACAAGCCTTGTTATTCTACCATCAGTTTGCCTCTAAATATCCACTGTCTTATTTAGAGTGAATGTGGAATTCATAGATGCCGCTGTGTTTGTTCCTCCATCGAGGGTCGTTGTAATGAGACGACACAGCAGACCTACAGGACATGCTCTGGGCCTGCCTGCATGCCACTGGGACTGTTCCATCCATCAGGCTTATCTCCTGATAAACGGCCCATCACACAGACAGTGATTTATATGGCCTCTCATCCGCCACTGGACATGCATACACACACTGCATGTAAATCAACATGTCTAACCCTCTTATATTTTCTCTTCCTTCGTTCAGAGACCCCTGCTCCTCTCCATGCATGAGAGGTGCCTTGAAAATGATGTCACTCACAGCTCCAGCCAGTCCCGTTTGTGCCAAATCGCTCTTTACAGGCCTTTGTCTGTGGAAGTCCCAACACTTCTAGTAAGCAATATGTGGAGCCAGAACTAGCAGGATGAATATGTGTGCATCCCAAATGGCACCCTAATTATCTATATAGTGCACTACTTCTGACCAGGGCCCATAGGGAGTAGTTTGGGACACACAGTTATTGTGTATATAAATCTATACAGCTTTCTTTCTTTCTACCCGCTACAGTACAGGAGAAGACCTGGCAGACATTTGGGCCAGTCAGATCTGGCTGTCTTTTATATCTCTACGATTTGGGCCAGTCAGATTTGGCAGTCTTTTATATCTCTACAATTTAAAAGTTTGCCTCTGAATGATGCACAACCAGGAACCTATATTTCATCCACTACCTAAGGCTCGTCCATCCCTACCTGGGTTGCGTCCCAAATTGTACCTTGTTCCCTATATAGTGCACTTTTTTTGACCAGGGCTCACTAGCAAATAAGGGTGCCATTTGGGACACATCCCTGGCCTTATTTATTTTCTAGTTCATCTCTACCCTGTAATAAGACCTGTGAGAAAAACACCCTGCAGGATCTCATAACAGCTGACTAACGACAGACCACCACAGGATTCTACTGGTCCTATGCACCGTGTGGAGTAAACCCCACCTTAATCTGTCTCTATCACAACTTGTTTGGGCCAAACTAGGCTGAACTACTGTGTTCATAATAAAGCTATACGGTCCAGATATACCAGCAACACTCTGTGTTAATTCTGTTTCCCCTACCCTTGGCATTTCATTTAGACATAGCTGAAGCTGTAGTCCAGATTGATCTGCTTGCATGGGGTTAGGGAGTGTGATTGGGAAAGGTTTATCTCCTAAATGACTACTCTGTGTATATGACTATGCAGCCGAGTGTCCCAACCCTACCACCACCACTACCACTGTGTTGTGCTGGGCTGTGGTTTGTTTGTGTGGGTCAAGATTAAGAGAGACCCTGCTGTTTATTTGTCACAGTGAGAAGGTTCTGCCGGTAAAGATTGAGTCCCTAGTTAAAACACAAGGCTGTGGCAAGGAAAGGACACATTGGGGAGGATGTGATGTCATATTGGGGGAAGGGGGGGCAGGTGTATGGGAGGGGGTTGGGCACACACACTGTCACCGGCACAGAGCGGTATGCCCGGAACACCTCGAATGAACCAGGAACTCTTGGAGAGCTGCAATTAAAGTCTGACACAGCGTTGCTACGGGCAACTGAAGGCACAGCTCTGTAATCAAAGATGGGAGGAACACAGAGTTGGAGCAGGAAAAGCAGATGATTGGGGGAGTTCAGGGTGTTCTGTCAAAACAGGGTGTTCTATTATAACAGGGTGTTCTATTATAACAGAGTGTTCTATCATAACAGGGTGTTCTATCATAACAGGGTGTTCTATCATAACAGGGTGTTCTATCATAACAGGGTGTTCTATTATAACAGAGTGTTCTATCATAACAGGGTGTTCTATCATAACAGGGTGTTCTATCATAACAGGGTGTTCTGTCAAAACAGGGTGTTCTATCATAACAGGGAACATAACAGGGTGTTCTATCATAACAGGGTGTTCTATCATAACAGGGTGTTCTATCATAACAGGGTGTTCTATCATAAGGGGTGTTCTGTCAAGGGTGTTCTGTCAAAACAGAGCGGTATGCCCGGAACACTTCGAATGAACCAGGAACTCTTGGAGAGCTGCAATTAAAGTCTGACACAGCGTTGCTACGGGCAACTGAAGGCACAGCTCTGTAATCAAAGATGGGAGGAACACAGAGTTGGAGCAGGAAAAGCAGATGATTGGGGGAGTTCAGGGTGTTCTGTCAAAACAGGGTGTTCTATTATAACAGGGTGTTCTATTATAACAGAGTGTTCTATCATAACAGGGTGTTCTATCATAACAGAGTGTTCTATCATAACAGGGTGTTCTATCATAACAGGGTGTTCTATCATAACAGGGTGTTCTATCATAACAGGGTGTTCTATCATAACAGGGTGTTCTATTATAACAGAGTGTTCTATCATAACAGGGTGTTCTATCATAACAGAGTGTTCTATCATAACAGGGTGTTCTGTCAAAACAGGGTGTTCTATCATAACAGGGAACATAACAGGGTGTTCTATCATAACAGGGTGTTCTATCATAACAGGGTGTTCTATCATAACAGGGTGTTCTATCATAACAGGGTGTTCTATCATAACAGGGTGTTCTGTCCTAACAGAGTGTTCTATCATAACAGGGTGTTCTATCATAACAGGGTGTTCTATCATAACAGGCTGTTCTATCATAACAGGGTGTTCTATCATAACAGGCTGTTCTATCATAACAGGGTGTTCTATCATAACAGGGTGTTCTATCATAACAGGGTGTTCTATCATAACTGGGTGTTCTATCATAACAGGGTGTTCTATCATAACTGGGACCTGGCCCCTGGTTGTAGGGACATTTCAGATGTAGCCAGTGTGTTCTAGTTCTGCTCTACCCAGGGTCCTCTCTCTGCTCCACTGAGTATAGATCATCTCCCTGCTCATAGGGATGAGAGATAGGGTTTATGACAGGGCCAAGGAACCAATCCAGCCAGGTCTGCTGTTCTCCTCTCCTCTCCTCTCCTCTCCTCTCCTCTCCTCTCCTCTCCTCTCCTCTCCTCTCCTCTCCTCTCCTCTCCTCTCCTCTCCTCAATCCCACAGCTGCATGACAAACATCCTCCTCAGAATTGAATTGAAGCAGGAATTTTAAATTAAGACATCGGTTTCACTCATCTTCTTTCCCTCCTTCAGATCCTCCTCTTTCCTCTCCTCCTCCTCCCTCTCTTCCTTACTCTCCCTCTGTTGATGTCATCATCCTCAGAGGAACAGTTGTATCTCCATGGGGGAGAGATTCATTATCTGTGGTTCGTTTACATTTGTTTGGTTTATTGGTTTTCATCATTTGTTTCACTGACCCTTCTCCCCCGAGTACTCCCACCATTCCAATGGCAGATGGCATCACAACTCCTGTAGCTCCTCCTTCCTGGTTCATGAGTCACATGACAGGGGTGTGGATTATGATATGAGTGTGTAAAATACAACTGTCTAATAAATTACTGTGTGTGTTCATTTCATGAAAATAACTCTAAATATATTTTTTTATAATTTGTTTCCATGATCCTCCTTTTGACACTGAAATGCTGTCTGATCTGGTGGGCGTGTTGATATAAATTTTAATATATTTACATACACAGCCCTGATTGGCGGATAGGATCGTCTAGACTCTAGAGCCTACCCCACGTACCGCTTCAAAGTAGGAGGATACATATAATTTATAAAAATATCCTAAATATCATAATTTTCACCATTTCAGAGCGCTATTTCAATCTCAT